>NC_084634.1:1511117-1531117 GCF_033978795.1 Nerophis ophidion | reverse complement strand
ACATAATCAACATGTTCCACATAATCAACATGTTCCACACAATCAACATGTTCCACACAATCAAAATGTTCCACATAATAAACATGTTCCACACAATCAACATGTTCCACATAATCAACATGTTCCACACAATCAACATGTTCCACATAATCAACATGTTCCACATTATCAACTTGTTCCACACAATCAACATGTTCCACACAATCAACATATTCCATATAATCAACACGTTCCACACAATCAACATGTTCCACATAATCAACATGTTCCACATAATCAACATGTTCCACACAATCAACATGTTCCACATAATCAACATGTTCCACATAATCAACATGTTCCACACAATCAACATGTTCCACACAATCAACATATTCCATATAATCAACATGTTCCACACAATCAACATGTTCCACATAATCAACATGTTCCACATAATCAACATGTTCCACACAATCAACATGTTCCACACAATCAACATGTTCCACACAATCAACATGTTCCACACAATCAAAATGTTCCACATAATAAACATGTTCCACACAATCAACATGTTCCACATAATCAACATGTTCCACACAATCAACATGTTCCACATAATCAACATGTTCCACATTATCAACATGTTCCACACAATCAACATGTTCCACACAATCAACATATTCCATATAATCAACACGTTCCACACAATCAACATGTTCCACATAATCAACATGTTCCACATAATCAACATGTTCCACACAATCAACATGTTCCACATAATCAACATGTTCCACAAAATCAACATGTTCCACAAAATCAACATGTTCCACACAATCAACATGTTCCACATAATCAACATGTTCCACATAATGAACATGTTCCACACAATCAACATGTTCCACACGATCAACATGTTCCACATAATCAACATGTTCCACATAATCAACATGTTCCACACAATCAACATGTTCCACATAATCAACATGTTCCACATAATCAACATGTTCCACACAATCAACATGTTCCGCATAATCAACATGTTCCACACAATCAAAATGTTCCACACAATCAACATGTTCCACATAATCAACATGTTCCACATAATCAACATGTTCCACACAATCAACATGTTCCACATAATCAACATGTTCCACACAATCAACATGTTCCACACAATCAACATGTTCCACATAATCAACATGTTCCACACAATCAACACGTTCCACACAATCAACATGTTCCACATAATCAACATGTTCCACACAATCAACATGTTCCACACAATCAACATGTTCCACACAATCAACATGTTCCACATAATCAACATGTTCCACACAATCAACATGTTCCACATAATCAACATGTTCCACACAATCAACATGTTCCACACAATCAACATGTTCCACATAATCAACATGTTCCACATAATCAACATGTTCCACACAATCAACATGTTCCACATAATCAACATGTTCCACATAATCAACATGTTCCACACAATCAACATGTTCCACATAATCAACATGTTCCACATAATCAACATGTTCCACACAATCAACATGTTCCACATAATCAACATGTTCCACACAATCAACATGTTTCACACAATCAACATGTTCCACACAATCAACATGTTCCACATAATCAACATGTTCCACACAATCAACATGTTCCACATAATCAACATGTTCCACACAATCAACATGTTCCACACAATCAACATGTTCCACATAATCAACATGTTCCACATAATGAACATGTTCCACATAATCAACATGTTCCACACAATCAACATGTTCCACATAATCAACATGTTCCACATAATCAACATGTTCCACACAATCAACATGTTCCACATAATCAACATGTTCCACATAATCAACATGTTCCACACAATCAACATGTTCCACATAATCAACATGTTCCACATAATCAACATGTTCCACATAATCAACATGTTCCACATAATCAACATGTTCCACACAATCAACATGTTCCACACAATCAACATGTTCCACATAATCAACATGTTCCACATAATCAACATGTTCCACACAATCAACATGTTCCACATAATCAACATGTTCCACATAATCAACATGTTCCACACAATCAACATGTTCCGCATAATCAACATGTTCCACACAATCAAAATGTTCCACACAATCAACATGTTCCACATAATCAACATGTTCCACATAATCAACATGTTCCACACAATCAACATGTTCCACATAATCAACATGTTCCACACAATCAACATGTTCCACACAATCAACATGTTCCACATAATAAACATGTTCCACACAATCAACATGTTCCACATAATCAACATGTTCCACACAATCAACATGTTCCACATAATCAACATGTTCCACATTATCAACATGTTCCACACAATCAACATGTTCCACACAATCAACATATTCCATATAATCAACACGTTCCACACCATCAACATGTTCCACATAATCAACATGTTCCACATAATCAACATGTTCCACACAATCAACATGTTCCACATAATCAACATGTTCCACATAATCAACATGTTCCACAAAATCAACATGTTCCACACAATCAACATGTTCCACATAATCAACATGTTCCACATAATGAACATGTTCCACACAATCAACATGTTCCACACGATCAACATGTTCCACATAATCAACATGTTCCACATAATCAACATGTTCCACACAATCAACATGTTCCACATAATCAACATGTTCCACATAATCAACATGTTCCACACAATCAACATGTTCCGCATAATCAACATGTTCCACACAATCAAAATGTTCCACACAATCAACATGTTCCACATAATCAACATGTTCCACATAATCAACATGTTCCACACAATCAACATGTTCCACATAATCAACATGTTCCACACAATCAACATGTTCCACACAATCAACATGTTCCACATAATCAACATGTTCCACACAATCAACACGTTCCACACAATCAACATGTTCCACATAATCAACATGTTCCACACAATCAACATGTTCCACACAATCAACATGTTCCACACAATCAACATGTTCCACATAATCAACATGTTCCACACAATCAACATGTTCCACATAATCAACATGTTCCACACAATCAACATGTTCCACACAATCAACATGTTCCACATAATCAACATGTTCCACATAATCAACATGTTCCACACAATCAACATGTTCCACATAATCAACATGTTCCACATAATCAACATGTTCCACACAATCAACATGTTCCACATAATCAACATGTTCCACATAATCAACATGTCCCACATAATCAACATGTTCCACACAATCAACATGTTCCACATAATCAACATGTTCCACACAATCAACATGTTTCACACAATCAACATGTTCCACACAATCAAAATGTTCCACATAATCAACATGTTCCACACAATCAACATGTTCCACATAATCAACATGTTCCACACAATCAACATGTTCCACACAATCAACATGTTCCACATAATCAACATGTTCCACATAATGAACATGTTCCACATAATCAACATGTTCCACACAATCAACATGTTCCACATAATCAACATGTTCCACATAATCAACATGTTCCACACAATCAACATGTTCCACATAATCAACATGTTCCACATAATCAACATGTTCCACACAATCAACATGTTCCACATAATCAACATGTTCCACACAATCAACATGTTCCACATAATCAACATGTTCCACATAATCAACATGTTCCACATAATCAACATGTTCCACATAATCAACATGTTCCACACAATCAACATGTTCCACATAATCAACATGTTACACATAATCAACATGTTCCACACAATCAACATGTTCCACACAATCAACATGTTCCACACGATCCAAGTGTTCCACACAATATTTCCCCTCTGGGATTGTTAATGTATTTCTGATTCTGATATGGAATAATATAATATTTACTACTTCCACTCTTGAATAATGTATTATTTACTATTTACTACTTCCTATCAGTAATAATGTCATATTTACTACTTCCTATAAGCATTAATGTATATATTTACTTCTTCCTTTCAGTAATAATACAATATTTACTACTTACTCTCTTGAATAATGTATTATTTTCTACTTCCTAACAAATAATGTAATATTTACCACTTCCTATCAGTAAAAAATTAATTTTTACTACTTCCTCTCTTGAATAATGTATTATTTACTACTTCCTAACCCAAATAATGTGATATTTACAACTTCCTCTCAGTAATAATGTAATATTTACAACTTCCTATCAGAGTAATGTAATATTTACTACTTCCTAACAGTAATAACGTCATATTTACTACTTCCTTCCAGTAATAATGTAATATTTACTACTTCCTATCAGTAATAATGTCATATTTACTACTTCCTATCAGTAATAATGTCATATTTACTACTTCCTATCAGTAATAATGTCATATTTACTACTTCCTGTCAGTAATAATGTAATATTTACTACTTCCTATCAGTAATAATGTAATATTTACTACTTCATATCAGTAATAATGTCATATTTACTACTTCCTTCCAGTAATAATGTAATATTTACTACTTCCTATCAGTAATAATGTCATATTTACTACTTCCTATCAGTAATAATGTCATATTTACTACTTCTTATCAGTAATAATGTCATATTTACTACTTCTTATCAGTAATAATGTAATATTTACTACTTCCTATCAGTAATGTCATATTTACTACTTCCTTCCAGTAATAAAGTAATATTTACTACTTCCTATCTGTACTAATGTCACAATTACTACTTCCTATCAGTAATAATGTCATATCTACTACTTCCTGTCAGGAAAAATACACATTTACTACTTATTATCAGTAATAATGTCATATCTACCAGTCCCTATCAGTAATAATGTAATATTTACTACTTCCTGTCAGGAATAATACATATTTACTACTTCCTATCAGTAATAATGTAATATTTACTACTTCCTATCAGTAATAATGTCATATTTACTACTTCCTATCAGTAATAATGTCATATTTACTACTTCTTATCAGTAATAATGTAATATTTACTACATCCTAAAAGAAATATTGTAATATTTACTACTTCCTGTCAGTAATAATGAAATATTTACTACTTCCTGTCACAAATGTCATATTTACTACTTCCTATCAGTAATAATGTCATATTTACTACTTCCTATCAGTAATAATGTCATATTTACTACTTCCTATCAGTAATAATGTCATATTTACTACTTCTTATCAGTAATAATGTCATATTTACTACTTCTTATCAGTAATAATGTCATATTTACTACTTCTTATCAGTAATAATGTCATATTTACTACTTCCTATCAGTAATAATGTAATATTTACTACATCCTAAAAGAAATATTGTAATATTTACTACTTCCTATCAGTAATAATGTAATATTTACTACTTCCTATCAGTAATAATGTAATATTTACTACATCCTAAAAGAAATATTGTAATATTTACTACTTCCTATCAGTAATAATGTAATATTTACTACTTCCTATCAGTAATAATGTAAAATTTACTACATCCTAAAAGAAATATTGTAATATTTACTACTTCCTGTCAGTAATAATGAAATATTTACTACTTCCTGTCACAAATAATGTCATATTTACTACTTCCTGTCAGTAGTAATGTAATATTTACTACCTCCTATCAGTAATAATGTCATATTTACTACTTCCTATCAGTAATAATGTCATATTTACTACTTCTTATCAGTAATAATGTCATATTTACTACTTCTTATCAGTAATAATGTCATATTTACTACTTCCTATCAGTAATAATGTAATATTTACTACATCCTAAAAGAAATATTGCAATATTTACTACTTCCTATCAGTAATAATGTAATATTTACTACTTCCTATCAGTAATAATGTAATATTTACTACATCCTAAAAGAAATATTGTAATATTTACTACTTCCTGTCAGTAATAATGAAATATTTACTACTTCCTGTCACAAATAATGTCATATTTACTACTTCCTGTCAGTAGTAATGTAATATTTACTACCTCCTATCAGTAATAATGTCATATTTACTACTTCCTATCAGTAATAATGTCATATTTACTACTTCCTATCAGTAGTAATGTCATATTTACTACTTCCTGTCAGGAATAATACATATTTACTACTTCCTATCAGTAATAATGTTATAATTACTACTTCCTATCAGCAGTAGCAACATATTTACATTTTCCAAGCAGAGTAATGTAATATTTTCTAGTTCCTGTCAGTAACATTGTCATGTGTTGAGTAGTAAAGTAACATTTATTACATTTATTACATTTATTACATTTATTACATTTATTACATCTAATAGTCTTCATGACTACTGACTACTAGAAAGTAATATTTACTCACTGGCAGTCCAGAATGTTGCATTGTTAACCAAAACAACGGCAGCCTTGTTGAACGTCGATTTATATTCTGCTGCAGGCAATGAGGTCATCGATGACGTCATCGATGACGTCATAGATGACCTCATCAATGATGTCATTTTTTTTTGAAGACTCAACTTAGTCTCCTCTCTCATTTTCATGTCTTCCTGAAACCTTCAGACAGGCTTCAGGGTGAACTTAGTCCGAGTGAATCATTTAAAGCGCACACACACACACACACACACACACACACACACACACACACACACACACACACACACACACACACACACACACACACACACACACACACACACACACACACACACACACACACACACACACACACACGAGCAGCACAAACAGGGCGTGAAGCTCCCTGGAGTTTCCAACATGGCCGCCATGTAAATAATGCAACCGCGAGGAAGAGGACGATACAGTTGCTCCCTGCTAGTATTATCATCCATCCATTTCCTACCGCTTGTCCCTATCGGGCTCGCAGGGGGTGCTGGAGCATATCTTATCCATACTAGTAGTACTACTATTGTTATGTTTATGTCTATCTTTGTCATCTTCTTCATTGTGACATCATTCTTCAGTTGATATCGGCCGATATCAACTGATATAGTCTATATCTTGATACATACCGATCAAATAAACATTGCATTCAGGGGGGGCGTGAGAGGCTATATTGAAAAGCATATATCTGGACAAATACAAATACAAATTAAACTCGGGGGGGGGGGGGCGTGAGAGGCTATATCGAATAGCGTATATCTTGAAACATACAAATAAAATAACCATTACATTTAGAGGGGGCGTGAGAGGCTATGTTTAATAGTATAGATCTTGAACCGTACAAATAAAAAATAAACATTAAATTCGGGGGGGGCGTGAGAGGCTATACGGAATAGGCTACATCTTGACACATACAGACACAAACAAACATTACATTCAGGGGGGGGGCGTGATATTGAATAGTGTATATCTTGACACATACACATAAAAATAAACATTACATTCAGGGGGGCGTGAGAGGCTATGTTGAATAGTGGATATCTTGACACATGCACATAAAAATAAACATTACATTCAGGGGGGCGTGAGAGGCTATATTGAATAGTGTATATTTTGACACATGCACATAAAAATAAACATTACATTCAGGGGGGGCGTGATATTGAATAGTGTATATCTTGACACATACACATAAAAATAAATATTACATTCAGGGGGGGCGTGAGAGGCTATATTGAATAGTGTATATCTTGATACATAAAAATAAAAATAAACATTACATTCAGGGGGGGCGTGAGAGGCTATATTGAATAGTGTATACCTTGACACATACAGATAAAATATAAACATTATATTCAGGGGGGCGTGAGAGGCTATATTGAATAGTGTATATTTTGACACATACAGATAAAATATAAACATTAAATTCAGGGGGCGTGAGAGGCTATATTGAATAGTGTATATCTTGACACATAAAGATAAAATATAAACAAATTGAGAGGGGGCGTGAGAGGCTATATTGAATAGTGTATATGTTGACACATACAGATCAAAAATAAGGGGGGCATGAGAGGCAACAGCCTAGTAGCATCTTTAGTGTTAGTTAAAAATGTATCTTGACACAAACATATAAAATAAACATTAAATTGAGGGGGGCGTGAGAGGCTATATTGAATAGTGTATATCTTGACACAAACAGATCAAAATAACAGAACATAAACATTAAGTTGGGGGTGTGAAACAATTAGGGTTCTTAGGTGCCGAGTGAAGGGGGGGCGTGAGATGCAATAGCGATCATGCACTGTTCATGTTAGTCAATAGTATTTTGGCACATGCACATTAAAAATAAACATTTACTCCAGGGGTGGGGGGGCGTGAAAAAAAGGGGTTGTCGTTTGGAAGGGGGGGCGTGAGAACTTTTTTCATCCCGTCAAATGGATGCCCGGAAGTGACTTTTTGGGGGCGACGCCGCCGTGAAAATGTTGTCACCTCGACACAAAAACCCCGCCCACGCTCACCTTGAAGCCGGCCCAGGTGCATTGTGGGTAAAAGCGTAACTCCCTCGCTAAGTTTGGGGGGAACACGTGCCGGAACCTTCCAGACGCCAGCATGGCCGCCGCAACAAGGGTGTCACCTCCACACACACACACACACACACACACACACACACACACACACACACACACACACACACACACACACACACACACACACACAACGTACCTCATCTAGTCCTCCGCAGTGAGAGAAGAGGACAGGACAGGACGGCCAGATGGGTGGCACAGTTGGACGAGGATGCTAACGCTACAAGCTAGCGGGCGACAGCGATGATGCGGCACCTTTCACACCAGCAGTGGAGGGGGGGTGAGAGAGGGGGGGGAGAGAGAGAGAGAGAGCAAGAGAGAGGAAGGGAGGGGAGCTGCTCCCTCCCTCGTTGCCTAGGCAACTGAAGATGATGTGATGGAGAGGGCGGGGCTTGCTCCTATTGGCTGGCAGGGTGTGGTGTTTCCCTGAGTGGGGGGATGGGAAATATGGACGTCTTCTAAGTAGATGCAACATTGGCTGCTGTGACGCGAGAAATTGGGCCGCCATCTTGAAGTGGTGATGAGGAGCCAGCAGGTGGAAAACAAAGATGCTAAACTGACAGTTGACAGGTAGAAAACAAAGATGCTAAACTGACAGTTGACAGGTAGAAAACAAAGATGCTAAACTGACAGTTGACAGGTAGAAAACAAAGATGCTAAAGTGACGGTTGACAGGTGGAAAACAAAGATGCTAAAGTGACAGTTGACAGGTAGAAAACAAAGATGCTAAACTGACAGTTGACAGGTAGAAAACAAAGATGCTAAACTGACAGTTGACAGGTAGAAAACAAAGATGCTAAACTGACAGTTGACAGGTAGAAAACAAAGATGTTAAACTGACAGTTGACAGGTAGAAAACAAAGATGCTAAACTGACAGTTGACAGGTAAAAAACAAAGATTCTAAACTGACAGTTGACAGGTAGAAAACAAAGATGCTAAAGTGACAGTTGACAGGTAGAAAGCAAAGATGCTAAAGTGACAGTTGACAGGTAGAAAACAAAGATGCTAAACTGACAGTTGACAGGTAGAAAACAAAGATGCTAAACTGACAGTTGACAGGTAGAAAACAAAGATGCTAAACTGACAGTTGACAGGTAGAAAACAAAGATGCTAAACTGACAGTTGACAGGTAGAAAACAAAGATGCTAAAGTGACAGTTGACAGGTAGAAAACAAAGATGCTAAAGTGACGGTTGACAGGTGGAAAACAAAGATGCTAAAGTGACAGTTGACAGGTAGAAAACAAAGATGCTAAACTGACAGTTGACAGGTAGAAAACAAAGATGCTAAACTGACAGTTGACAGGTAGAAAACAAAGATGCTAAACTGACAGTTGACAGGTAGAAAACAAAGATGTTAAACTGACAGTTGACAGGTAGAAAACAAAGATGCTAAACTGACAGTTGACAGGTAAAAAACAAAGATTCTAAACTGACAGTTGACAGGTAGAAAACAAAGATGCTAAAGTGACAGTTGACAGGTAGAAAGCAAAGATGCTAAAGTGACAGTTGACAGGTAGAAAACAACGATGCTAAACTGACAGTTGACAGGTAGAAAACCAAGATGCTAAAGTGACAGTTGACAGGTAGAAAACAAAGATGCTAAACTGACAGTTGACAGGTAGAAAACAAAGATGCTAAAGTGACAGTTGACAGGTAGAAAACAAAGATGCTAAAGTGACAGTTGACAGGTAGAAAACAAAGATGCTAAAGTGACAGTTGACAGGTAGAAAACAAAGATGCTAAACTGACAGTTGACGGGTAGAAAACAAAGATGCTAAAGTGACAGTTGACGGGTAGAAAACAAAGATGCTAAACTGACAGTTGACAGGTAGAAAACAAAGATGCTAAACTGGTAGTTGACAGGTAGAAAACAAAGATGCTAAACTGACAGTTGACGGGTAGAAAACAAAGATGCTAAAGTGACAGTTGACGGGTAGAAAACAAAGATGCTAAAGTGACAGTTGACAGGTAGAAAACAAAGATGCTAAAGTGACAGTTGACAGGTAGAAAACAAAGATGCTAAAGTGACAGTTGACAGGTAGAAAACAAAGATGCTAAACTGACAGTTGACAGGTAGAAAACAAAGATGCTAAAAGTGACAGTTGACAGGTAGAAAACAAAGATGCTAAACTGACAGTTGACAGGTAGAAAACAAAAATGCTAACTGACAGTTGACAGGTAGAAAACAAAGATGCTAAAGTGACAGTTGACAGGTAGAAAACAAAGATGCTAAAGTGACAGTTGACAGGTAGAAAACAAAGATGCTAAAGTGACAGTTGACAGGTAGAAAACAAAGATGCTAAAGTGACAGTTGACAGGTAGAAAACAAAGATGCTAAAGTGACAGTTGACAGGTAGAAAACAAAGATGCTAAAGTGACAGTTGACAGGTAAAAAACAAAGATGCTAAAGTGACAGTTGACAGGTAGAAAACAAAGATGCTAAAGTGACAGTTGACAGGTAGAAAACAAAGATGCTAAAGTGACAGTTGACAGGTAGAAAACAAAGATGCTAAAGTGACAGTTGACAGGTAGAAAACAAAGATGCTAGAGTGACAGTTGACGGGTAGAAAACAAAGATGCTAAAGTGACAGTTGACAGGTAGAAAACAAAGATGCTAGAGTGACAGTTGACGGGTAGAAAACAAAGATGCTAAACTGACAGTTGACGGGTAGAAAACAAAGATGCTAAACTGACAGTTGACAGGTAGAAAACAAAGATGCTAAACTGACAGTTGGCAGGTAGAAAACAAAGATGCTAAACTGACAGTTGACAGGTAGAAAACAAAGATGCTAAAGTGACAGTTGACAGGTAGAAAACAAAGATGCTAAAGTGACAGTTGACAGGTAGAAAACAAAGATGCTAAAGTGACAGTTGACAGGTAGAAAACAAAGATGCTAAACTGACAGTTGACAGGTAGAAAACAAACATACAACACTTCAAACATTCATTCTTCATATATGTTACATATTTAATTTTTAAATCCTTCATAAATCTTATATTTTTATTATTTTATTTATTATTTAAATCCGTTATTAATATTATATTTTTATTATTTTAACCATTTTTTAAATGTTATTTATTTAATTATTAAATCCTTCAAGAATCGTACATTTTTATTATAGAATATATTATTTAAATCCTTCATAAATGTTAAATATTTAACATTTAAATCCGTCATTTGTATTATTTAATATATTATTTAAATCCTTTACAAATCTTTTTTTATTATTCAAATCCTCTATAAAATGTTATATTTCAAATCATTGAAATTCTTCATAAAAATTATATTTTCATTGAAATCCTTTGTTATTGTTATATTTTTATTATTTAAATACTTCACAAATCTTAGATTTTTATTATTTAAATCCTTCATAACTGTTGTAAGTTTAATAATTAAATCCTTTATAAATCTTATATTTTTATTATTGAATTTTTTTTTAAATTCTTCATAAATGTTATATTTTTATTATTTAAATCCTTAATATATAATTTATATTGTATTTTAAATCCTTAATAAATGTTGTATTTATATTATTTATTTATTATTTAAATTATATTTTTATTATTTAAATCCTCCATAAATTGTAAATATGTTAGATTTAAATCCTTCATAAATCTTACATTTTTTATTTTTGAATTTATTGTTTAAATTTGTCAATAAATGTAAATGTTTATAATATAAATCCTTCATTAATATTATATATTCAACATTTAAATCCTTCATTATTATTGAAATCCTTTATAAATGTTACATTTTTAATTTTAAGTCCTTCAAGAATTGTATATATTTATTATTGAATTTATTATTCCAATCTTTCATAAATGTAACATTTTTCTTATTTAAATCCTTCATAAATGTTATATATTATTATTTTGTATTATTTATTTTATAATTGAAAATTTTCATACATTTTGTATTTTTATTATTTAAATCCTTCATAAATGTTATATGTTATCTTTTTTATTATTTAATTTATAATTGAAATTTTTCATAAATTTTGTATTTTGATTATTTAAATCCTCCATAAATGTTCATTTTTAACATTGGAATTATTTCATAAAAAAATGTGTTTTTATTATTTAAATCCTTTGTTACTGTTATATTTTATTGTTATATTTTTATTATCTAAGTCCTTGATTAATGTTTATTTTGTATTATTTAAATCCTTCATAATGTTGAAAATTTAATATTTAAATCCTTTATAAATCTTATTTTTTTTATTATTTAAATACTTTATAAATGTTATATCTTTATTTAAAGCCTCCATGAATGTTACATTTTTATAATTGAAATTATTTAAAAAAAATTTATTTATTTATTTAAATGCTTTGTTATTGTTATATTTGTATGATCTAAATCTTTCATAAATGTTTTATTTTAATTATTTAAATCATTCATGAATGTTAAATATTAAATATTTAAATCCTTCATTGATCTTATATTTTTATTATTTATATTCTTCATAAATGTTATTTTTTTATTAAATAAATCCTCTATGTTTCATTTTTATCATTGAAATTCTTCATAAAAATATGTTCCTTCTTTAAATCCTTTGTTATTGTTTTATTTGTATTATCTAAATCTTTCATAAATGTTTATTATTAAATTGTTCATAAATATTGTATTGTTATTGTTGAATGTATTGTTTACAATGTTATATATTTAATATTTAAATTATTCATAAATGTTACATTTTTATCATTGAAATTCTTCCTAAAAAATATTTTTATTTTTTAAATCATTTATTTTTTTTGTTTTTATTATTTAAATCCTTCATGAATGTTAAATATTTAAATGCTTACTAAATGTTAAATTTGTATTATTTAAATCCTTCATAAATGATACATTTCCATTAATTAAACCCTCCATCATTTTTATATTTTTATTATTTAAATCCTTCATAAATCTTATATTTTTATTATTTAAATCCTCCATAAATGTTACATTTTTATCATTGAAATTCCTCATTAAAAATATTTGTATTATTTTAACGCCTTTATTCATATATTTTTATTATTTAAATCCTTCATAAAAGTTAAATATTATAATTTTTCATAAAGGTTACATTTTTATTATTTAAATCCTTCATAAATATTAAATTTCTATTATTTAAGTCCTCCACAATTTTTATATTTTTATTATTTAAATCCTCCATAAATGTTATTTTTGTATTATATAATTTATTATTTAAATCCTTCAAAAATTATATATTTTTATTATTTAAATCCTCCATAAATTTTACATTTTTATCATTGAAATTCTTCATTAAAAATATTTGTATTATTTTAACGCCTTTATTCATATATTTTTATTATTTAAATCCTTCATAAAAGTTAAATATTAAAATTTTTCATAAAGGTTACATTTTTATTATTTAAATCCTACATAATTTTTACATTTGTATTATTTAAATCCTTCATAAATGTTATATTTTTATTATTTGATTTATTATTCAAATCTTTCAAAATTATTTTATATTTTTATTATCTAAATCCTTCATAAATATTACATTTCTATTATTTAAGTCCTCCACAATTTTTATATTTTTATTATTTAAATCCTCCATAAATGTTATTTTTGTATTATATAATTTATTATTTAAATCCTTCAAAAATTATATATTTTTATTATTCAAATCCTCCATAAATTTTACATTTTTATCATTGAAATTCTTCATTAAAAAATGTTTTTATTATTTCCATCCTTTATTCATATATTTTTATTATTTAAATCCTTCGTAAAAGTTAAATATTAAACATGTTCATAAAGGTTAAATTTTTATTATTTAAATCATACATAATTTTTACATTTGTATTATTTAAATCCTTCATCAATGTTACATTTTTATTATTTGATTTATTATTCAAATCTTTCAAAATTATTTTATATTTTTATTATCTAAATCCTTCATAAATATTACATTTCTATTATTTAAATCCTCCACAATTTTTATATTTTTATTATTTGATTTATTATTTAAATCCTTCATAAATATTACATTTTTATTATTTAAGTCCTCCATAATTTTTATATTTTTATTATTTAAATCCTCCATGAATGGTATTTTTGTATTATTTAATTTATTATTTAAATCCTTCAAAAATCATATATTTTTATTATTTAAATCCTCCATTAATTTTACATTTTTATCATTAAAATTCTTCATAAAAAAATATTTTTGTTTTTTAAATCCTTTATTTTTATATTTTTTATTATTTAAATCCTCCATAAATTTGACATTTTTATCATTGAAATCCTTCACTAAAAATATTTTTATTTTTTAAATCCTTTATTCTTATATTTTTATTATTTAAATCCTTCATAACTGTTAAGTATTTAATTTCTTCATAAAGCTTACATTTTTATTATTTAAATCCTTCATAAATGTTGTGTTTGTATTATTTGATTTATTATTTAAATCCTTCAAAAATATTATATTTTTATTATTTAAATCCTTCATAAATGTTACATTTCTATTATTTAAATCCTCCATAGTTTTTATATTTTTATTATTTAAATCTTTCATAAATGTTATATTTTTATCATTGAAATTCTTTACAAAAATGTATTTTTATTATTTAAATCCTTTATTTTTATATTTATATTATCTAAATCCTACATAAATATTAAGTATCTAATATTCAGTTATTCCTAAATGTTGAGTATTTAATATCTTAATTCTTCATAAATGTTAAATTTGTATTATTTAAAGCCTCCATAAATGTTATATTTTAATCATTGATGTGACAATTATGTGGAACCCAATTAGAGAGGAAGGTGACGATCCAAACAGGTGACTTTTGTTTGGTTTTACTAGAGTTATTTTGTTAAAGTTATTTCACAAAAGTTGTGTTTGTCCCAGGAAGGAAGAAATAAAAGCAAGGTGTGTGTGTGATGTTACCTGCCAGGTAGACACTTGGCACGATGGCAGCAGGAGAGACCACCTGGATGGACAACACCTGGGGGCAAGGAAGTCATCAGGGAGGAGTGACATCACACACTGACACCACCCGCTGACATCTTCACATGTGGAGGTATGGAGTGACATCATCAAGTGACATCATCAAGTGACATCATTAAGTGGTGTCCAGCTGTCCAGGTGCTGATTGACTAGTAACTAGCCAGCAGGTGTGCAGTGTGCAGGTGTGCAGTGTGCAAGTGTGCAAGTGTGCAAGTGTGCAGTGTGCAATGTGCAGGTGTGCAAGTGTGCAGTGTGCAAGTGTGCAAGTGTGCAGGTGTGCAAATGTGCAAGTGTGCAGGTGTGCAGTGTGCAAGTGTGCAGGTGTGCAGTGTGCAAGTGTGCAGTGTGCAAGTGTGCAGGTGTGCAGTGTGCAGTGTGCAAGTGTGCAGTGTGCAAAGAGGAAGACAGGAAGTAGAAATGAGGTGAAGAAGAAGGTGAAGTGCAGCAACTGAAGAGAAAGCAGCAAATCCTTCATAAATGTTGTTTATTTCATTATTAAATCCTTCAAGAATCTTATATTTTTATTGTTTAATTTAATTTATTCTCTAAATCCTTCATAAATGTTACATTTTTACTATCTAAAGAAAAAAAAGTGCACTTTATTAAATAAGGTGCTGAATAAGTGCACTTGAATAAAGTAGGTACACTTAAAGCGTAAAGTGTACCTGAATAAAGTAACAGTGTTAAATAAGTGCACTGTAATCAAGTAGATGCACTTAAATAAAGTGTTCTTGACCAAAGTAATAGCGTTGAACAATATTTTAATAAAGTGGGTGCCCTTAAAGTGTTAAATAAGTGCACTTGAATAAAGTAGGTACACTTGAAGCGTTAAGTGTACCTGAATAAAGTACAGTGTTAAATAAGTGCACTGTAATCAAGTAGATGCACGTAACCAAAGTGTTCTTGACTAAAGTGATAGCATTAAACAATATTTTAATAAAGTGGGTGCCCTTAAAGTGTTAAATAAGTGCACTTGAATAAAGTAGGTACACTTGAAGCGTTAAGTGTACCTGAATAAAGTAACAGTGTTAAATAAGTGCACTGTAATCAAGTAGATGCACTTAAACAAAGTGTTCTTGACTAAAGTAATAGCGTTGAACAATATTTTAATAAAGTGGGTGCCCTTAAAGTGTTAAATAAGTGCACTTGAATAAAGTAGGTACACTTAAAGCATTAAGTGTACCTGAATAAAGTACACTGTAATCAAGTAGATGCACTTAAACAAAGTGTTCTTGACCAAAGTAATAGCGTTAAACAATATTTTAATAAAGTGGGTGCCCTTAAAGTGTTAAATAAGTGCACTTGAATACAGTAATAGTGTTAAATAAGTGCACTATAATCAAGCGGGTGGACTTAAAGTGTTAAATAAGTGCACTTGAATAAAGTAATAGTGTTAAATGAGTGCACTATAATCAAGCGGGTGGACTTAGTGTTAAATAAGTGTATTTGAATAAAGAAGTGTTGAATAAGTGCACTTGAATAAAGTAATAGTGTTAATTAAGTGCACTTTGATCAAGTAGGTGCACTTAAAGTGTTAATAAGTGTATTTTAATAAAGAAGTGTTGAATAAGTGCACTTGAATAAAGTAATTGTGTGAAATAAGTGTAGTTGAATAAAGTAGGTGCACTTAAAGTGTTAAATAAGTGCACTTGAATAAAGTAACACTGTTAAGTAAGTGCACTTTAATCAAGCTGGTGGACTTGGTGTTAAATAAGTGCACGAGACTAAAATAATAGTAAAATAAGTGCACTTTGATCAAGTGGGTGCACTTAAAGTGTTAAATAAGTGTATTTGAATAAAGAAGTGTTGAATAAGTGCACTTGAATAAAGTAATTGTGTTAAATAAGTAGACTTTAATAAAGTAGGTGCACTTAAAGTGTTAAATAAGTGCACTTGAACCAGGTAGCAGTGTTTAATAAGTGTTGAAGGACAAGAGAGGCAAAAAAGGGTATTTTATTTTGAAAGGATGGAGGTGGTGTTGTGGGTGATGTTACACACCAGCAACTTCCTGTCGGAGAAGTCCAAGAACCACAAAGTTGCATTTAGTCCAGAACAAGTCGTCCCTTTCAACCCAAAAGTCAGCAACATCCGGCAAGGTGGGCGGTGACTTGGCACAAAATGGCCGCCCGACTGCACTTTGTTAGCATGCGAACCACTTCCTGTCCCGCCTACTTCCGCATTCCACCTCTGCCACGTGTCGGAACCCGGCGTGCTGCGTTCAAAAACGCTGGGGATTTTCCACTCCCGCTGATAAATTCTCCTACTTCGGGGGTCGGCAACCCGAGTGGCTCTTTGGAGCTTTTTTTTTTTAAATGCATGAAAAATGGAAACAGATGAGCGGGAAAAATATGTATTTTGTTTTAATTTGGTTTGTGGAGGACAAACATGACACAAACCTCCCTAATTGTTATAAAGCACATTGTTTATATTAAACATGCGTCACTGATTCAAGTATTTGGCCAGCGTCGTTTTGTCCTACTCATTGTGGCGGTCCTTGAACTCACCCTAGTTTGTTTACATCAGGGGTGTCCAAACTTTTTCCACACGGAATGTTGTAATCATGCGGGGTCATTTGCATATTTTTTTTATTTTCAAACCATAAAAAATATATGGATTTTTTAATTTATTTTACCTTTAGGAGTCTCAGTCATTAAAATGTTAAAAATAAGTCAAATTATTATTTTTTATTATTATTATTGAATGCTTACAGTAAATCTCTATATCAACTTCAAGTTGAAATTAAGTAATAAAAAAAAAGTTTTATGGCTTTTCTGTGAAAAACAACTTTGTTTTAAATAGTAAAACAATTAAGTAGTTAGAGCCGTAAAAGATCAATAATGCAGGACATCATTGATTTGTATTATTTTATATTTGTGAGTAATCACAGTGAAAAGTGAAATAAAACCCTAATAAATATATTTGAGATCCGAAAGGTTCCCCACTCATAAAATGATGCATTTTTATTATTATTTCTTTACTTTTAACACTTAAATTACAAGATCTACTTCTGTCGATTTCACGTTTGAACTATTATTTTGTTTGTTTTACACTCTTTTGTCAAATAAAACTTTTTTATATGCCAACCACACAATATATGCAATATTTTTTTACACATAAAACATTTTAAAGTGACATTTTTTAAGTAATAATTCATTATAACAGATTTTTTTTTTTTTTTGAGCAATGGAAAAAAAAAGAAAAATAGACAAAAAAAATGGCAGCTTTGTGTCAACTTTTTACAGTTTTTTGGGCAATATTATCTATTTTGCTATTTTTGCAGAATGTGTGGCGGGCGGGTAAACACTTTGGACACCCCTGGTTCACATCTACAACTTTCTCCGACCTTCTAAGACGTGTTTTAAGCCACTTCTTTTTCTGTCTCATTTTGTCCACCAAACTTTTAACTTTTAGCTGTGTTTTGTTGCTGTTATTGACTTGTGTGGCGTCCTAATCAGACATATTTGGTCACTGCATGCTAATGGATGCTAACATGCTATTTAGGCTAGCTGTATGTACATATTGCATCATTGTGCCCCATTTGTAGATATATTGGAGCTCATTTGGTTTCCTTTAAGTCAGGGGTGTCCAAAGTGACATTTTTAAACGGCCCAGTTTAAAAATACTATTGAAAAAAAATAATAAAACATAAAAAGTGTAATGAAAGAGCAAACAGGTGTAATAAAATGTTGCAATGTTTACTTGAATAACACAAAGCTGCCATGCAGGCTATTTCTTTCTTTAAAACATAATAATGAATCAAAATCTGTCATTATGAATTATTGACCTATTCAAGGCGCCAAAAAAATCACATAAAATATTCCACTTTGAGATATTTTGGGGGAGGAAATTTTTGCCATATATAAACAACAATACAACTTATGATTGACGGATAGATCTGAAGGTGATCTCGAGATGATTGTGTTAAAAGTAAACAGTAAAATTATTTTAATGTGATTTGTTTTTAAGTGTCATTGCGCAAAAAAATAAATAAAATAAAATCAATGGTGTTATGAGTAACTGAGCTTTTTAAGGCTCCAATTCTTATATAATCGCAAATATTCCACTTAAAAATGTTATTGGGTGAAAATATTGCATTCTTTGTGTTTTTCCCCATAAAAAACAGGGTTTTCTTTGACAAAAAAGAGCATTCAACTTAAATCTTTAAAAATGTTATATTGACATTTTTAATTCTAAGAGACAAAACTCAAATAGAATTTGAAAATCCAAGAAGATATTTGAAAGACTTGGTCTTTACTTTCAGAAAGACAATTTTAGAGAAAAAATACAAGCTTAAAAATGATTTTAGGATTTTTAAACACATATACCTTTTTACCTTTTAAATTCTTTCCTCTTCTTTCCTGACAATTTAAATCAATGTTCAAGTGAATTTATTTTTTTTATTTTAAAGAATAATAAATACATTTTAATTTAATTCATTTTAGCTTCTGTTTTTTCGACAAAGAATATTTGTGAATTATTTCTTCAAACTTATTATGATTAAAATTCTAAAAGAAATATT
>NC_084634.1:1118617-1146117 GCF_033978795.1 Nerophis ophidion | reverse complement strand
AACAGTGGCTTGTTGAGCAGAAGTGTCAGTACTATCACTATTCTAATGAAGGCAACAGTGGCTTGTTGAGCAGAAGTGTCAGTACTATCACTATTCTAATGAAGGCAACAGTGGCTTGTTGAGCAGAAGTGTCAGTACTATCACTATTCTAATGAAAGCAACAGTGGCTTGTTGAGCAGAAGTGTCAGTACTATCACTATTCTAATGAAGGTAACAGTGGCTTGTTGAGCAGAAGTGTCAGTACTATCACTATTCTAATGAAGGCAACAGTGGCATGTTGAGCAGAAGTGTCAGTACTATCACTATTCTAATGAAGGCAACAGTGGCTTGTTGAGCAGAAGTGTCAGTACTATCACTATTCTAATGAAGGCAACAGTGGCTTGTTGAGCAGAAGTGTCAGTACTATCACTATTCTAATGAAGGCAACAGTGGCATGTTGAGCAGAAGTGTCAGTACTATCACTATTCTAATGAAGGCAACAGTGGCTTGTTGAGCAGAAGTGTCAGTACTATCACTATTCTAATGAAGGCAACAGTGGCTTGTTGAGCAGAAGTCTCAGTACTATCACTATTCTAATGAAGGCAACAGTGGCTTGTTGAGCAGAAGTGTCAGTACTATCACTATTCTAATGAAGGCAACAGTGGCTTGTTGAGCAGAAGTGTCAGTACTATCACTATTCTAATGAAGGCAACAGTGGCTTGTTGAGCAGAAGTGTCAGTACTATCACTATTCTAATGAAGGCAACAGTGGCTTGTTGAGCAGAAGTGTCAGTACTATCACTATTCTAATGAAAGCAACAGTGGCTTGTTGAGCAGAAGTGTCAGTACTATCACTATTCTAATGAAGGCAACAGTGGCTTGTTGAGCAGAAGTGTCAGTACTATCACTATTCTAATGAAGGCAACAGTGGCCTGTTGAGCAGAAGTGTCAGTACTATCACTATTCTAATGAAGGCAACAGTGGCTTGTTGAGCAGAAGTGTCAGTACTATCACTATTCTAATGAAAGCAACAGTGGCTTGTTGAGCAGAAGTGTCAGTACTATCACTATTCTAATGAAAGCAACAGTGGCTTGTTGAGCAGAAGTGTCAGTACTATCACTATTCTAATGAAGGTAACAGTGGCATGTTGAGCAGAAGTGTCAGTACTATCACTATTCTAATGAAGGCAACAGTGGCTTGTTGAGCAGAAGTGTCAGTACTATCACTATTCTAATGAAAGCAACAGTGGCTTGTTGAGCAGAAGTGTCAGTACTATCACTATTCTAATGAAGGCAACAGTGGCTTGTTGAGCAGAAGTGTCAGTACTATCACTATTCTAATGAAGGTAACAGTGGCTTGTTGAGCAGAAGTGTCAGTACTATCACTATTCTAATGAAGGCAACAGTGGCTAGTTGAGCAGAAGTGTCAGTACTATCACTATTCTAATGAAGGTAACAGTGGCTTGTTGAGCAGAAGTGTCAGTACTATCACTATTAATGAAGGCAACTAGTGGCTTGTTGAGCAGAAGTGTCAGTACTATCACTATTCTAATGAAGGCAACAGTGGCTTGTTGAGCAGAAGTGTCAGTACTATCACTATTCTAATGAAGGCAACAGTGGCTTGTTGAGCAGAAGTGTCCAGTACTATCACTATTCTAATGAAGGTAACAGTGGCTGTTGAGCAGAAGTGTCAGTACTATCACTATTCTAATGAAAGCAACAGTGGCTTGTTGAGCAGAAGTGTCAGTACTATCACTATTCTAATGAAGGGCAACAGTGGCTTGTTGAGCAGAAGTGTCAGTACTATCACTATTCTAATGAAGGCAACAGTGGCTTGTTGAGCAGAAGTGTCAGTACTATCACTATTCTAATGAAGGTAACAGTGGCTTGTTGAGCAGAAGTGTCAGTACTATCACTATTCTAATGAAGGCAACAGTGGCTAGTTGAGCAGAAGTGTCAGTACTATCACTATTCTAATGAGGTAACAGTGGCTTGTTGAGCAGAAGTGTCAGTACTATCACTATTCTAATGAAGGCAAACAGTGGCTTGTTGAGCAGAAGTGTCAGTACTATCACTATTCTAATGAAGGGCAACAGTGGCTTGTTGAGCAGAAGTGTCAGTACTATCACTATTCTAATGAAGGCAACAGTGGCTTGTTGAGCAGAAGTGTCAGTACTATCACTATTCTAATGAAGGCAACAGTGGCTTGTTGAGCAGAAGTGTCAGTACTATCACTATTCTAATGGAAGGCAACAGTGGCTTGTTGAGCAGAAGTGGTCAGTACTATCACTATTCTAATGAAGGCAACAGTGGCCTTGTTGGAGCAGAAGTGTCAGTTACTATCACTATCTAATGAAGGCAACAGAGGCTTGTTGAGGCAGAAGTGTCCAGTACTATCACTATTCTAATGAAGGCAACAGTGGGCTTGTTGAGCAGAAGTGTCAGTACTATCACTATTCTAATGAAGGCAACAGTGGCTTGTTGAGCAGAAGTGTCAGTACTATCACTATTCTAATGAAGGCAACAGTGGCTTGTTGAGCAGAAGTGTCAGTACTATCACTATTCTAATGAAGGCAACAGTGGCTTGTTGAGCAGAAGTGTCAGTACTATCACTATTCTAATGAAGGCAACAGTGGCTTGTTGAGCAGAAGTGTCAGTACTATCACTATTCTAATGAAGGCAACAGTGGCTTGTTGAGCAGAAGTGTCGGTACTATCACTATTCTAATGAAGGCAACAGTGGCTTGTTGAGCAGAAGTGTCAGTACTATCACTATTCCAATGAAGGCAAACAGTGGCTTGTTGAGCAGAAGTGTCAGTACTATCACTATTCTAATGGAAGGTAACAGTGGCTAGTTGAGCAGAAGTGTCAGTACTATCACTATTCCAATGAAGCAACAGTGGCTTGTTGAGCAGAAGTGTCAGTACTATCACTATTCCAATGAAGGTAACAGTGGCTTGTTGAGCAGAAGTGTCAGTACTATCACTATTCCAATGAAGGCAACAGTGGCTTGTTGAGCAGAAGTGTCCAGTACTATCACTATTCCAATGAAGGCAACAGTGGCTTGTTGAGCAGAAGTGTCAGTACTATCACTATTCTAATGAGGCAACAGTGGCTTATTGAGCAGAAGTGTCAGTACTATCACTATTCTAATGAAGGCAACAGTGGCTTGTTGAGCAGAAGTGTCAGTACTATCACTATTCTAATGAAGGCAACAGTGGCCTTGTTGAGCAGAAGTGTCAGTACTATCACTATTCTAATGAAGGCAACAGTGGCTTGTTGAGCAGAAGTGTCAGTACTATCACTATTCTAATGAAGGCAACAGAGGCTTGTTGAGCAGAAGTGTCAGTACTATCACTATTCTAATGAAGGCAACAGTGGCTTGTTGAGCAGAAGTGTCAGTACTATCACTATTCTAATGAAGGCAACAGTGGCTTGTTGAGCAGAAGGTGTCGGTACTATCACTATTCTAATGAAGGCAACAGTGGCTTGTTGAGCAGAAGTGTCAGTACTATCACTATTCTAATGAAGGCAACAGTGGCTTGTTGAGCAGAAGTGTCAGTACTATCACTATTCTAATGAAGGCAACAGTGGCTTGTTGAGCAGAAGTGTCGGTACTATCACTATTCTAATGAAGGCAACAGTGGCTTGTTGAGCAGAAGTGTCCGTACTATCACTATTCTAATGAAGGCAACAGTGGCTTGTTGAGCAGAAGTGTCAGTACTATCCACTATTCTAATGAAGGCAACAGTGGCTTGTTGAGCAGAAGTGTCAGTACTATCACTATTCTAATGAAGGCAACAGTGGCTTGTTGAGGCAGAAGTGTCAGTACTATCACTATTCTAATGAAGGCAACAGTGGCTTGTTGAGCAGAAGTGTCGGTACTATCACTATTCTAATGAAGGCAACAGTGGCTTGTTGAGCAGAAGTGTCAGTACTATCACTATTCTAATGAAGGCAACAGTGGCTTGTTGAGCAGAAGTGTCAGTACTATCACTATTCTAATGTAGGCAACAGTGCTTGTTGAGCAGAAGTGTCAGTACTATCACTATTCTAATGAAGGCAACAGTGGCTTGTTGAGCAGAAGTGTCAGTACTATCACTATTCTAATGAAGGCAACAGTGGCTTGTTGAGCAGAAGTGTCAGTACTATCACTATTCCAATGAAGGCAACAGTGGCTTGTTGAGCAGAAGTGTCAGTACTATCACTATTCTAATGAAGGCAAACAGTGGCTTGTTGAGCAGAAGTGTCAGTACTAATCACTATTCTAATGAAGGCACAGTGGCTTGTTGAGCAGAAGTGTCAGTACTATCACTATTCTAATGAAGGCAACAGTGGCTTGTTGAGCAGAAGTGTCAGTACTATCACTATTCTAATGAAGGCAACAGTGGCTTGTTGAGCAGAAGTGTCAGTACTATCACTATTCTAATGAAGGCAACAGTGGCTTGTTGAGCAGAAGTGTCAGTACTATCACTATTCTAATGAAGGCAACAGTGGCTTGTTGAGCAGAAGTGTCAGTACTATCACTATTCTAATGAAGGCAACAGTGGCTTGTTGAGCAGAAGTGTCAGTACTATCACTATTCTAATGAAGGTAACAGTGGCTTGTTGAGCAGAAGTGTCAGTACTATCACTATTCTAATGAAGGCAACAGTGGCTTGTTGAGCAGAAGTGTCAGTACTATCACTATTCTAATGAAGGCAACAGTGGCTTGTTGAGCAGAAGTGTCAGTACTATCACTATTCTAATGAAGGCAACAGTGGCATGTTGAGCAGAAGTGTCAGTACTATCACTATTCTAATGAAGGCAACAGTGGCTTGTTGAGCAGAAGTGTCAGTACTATCACTATTCTAATGAAGGCAACAGTGGCTTGTTGAGCAGAAGTGTCAGTACTATCACTATTCTAATGAAGGCAACAGTGGCTTGTTGAGCAGAAGTGTCAGTACTATCACTATTCTAATGAAGGCAACAGTGGCTTGTTGAGCAGAAGTGTCAGTACTATCACTATTCTAATGAAGGCAACAGTGGCTTGTTGAGCAGAAGTGTCAGTACTATCACTATTCTAATGAAGGCAACAGTGGCTTGTTGAGCAGAAGTGTCAGTACTATCACTATTCTAATGAAAGCAACAGTGGCTTGTTGAGCAGAAGTGTCAGTACTATCACTATTCTAATGAAGGTAACAGTGGCTTGTTGAGCAGAAGTGTCAGTACTATCACTATTCTAATGAAGGCAACAGTGGCTTGTTGAGCAGAAGTGTCAGTACTATCACTATTCTAATGAAGGCAACAGTGGCTTGTTGAGCAGAAGTGTCAGTACTATCACTATTCTAATGAAGGCAACAGTGGCTTGTTGAGCAGAAGTGTCAGTACTATCACTATTCTAATGAAGGCAACAGTGGCTTGTTGAGCAGAAGTGTCAGTACTATCACTATTCTAATGAAGGCAACAGTGGCTTGTTGAGCAGAAGTGTCAGTACTATCACTATTCTAATGAAGGCAACAGTGGCTTGTTGAGCAGAAGTGTCAGTACTATCACTATTCTAATGAAAGCAACAGTGGCTTGTTGAGCAGAAGTGTCAGTACTATCACTATTCTAATGAAGGTAACAGTGGCTTGTTGAGCAGAAGTGTCAGTACTATCACTATTCTAATGAAGGCAACAGTGGCATGTTGAGCAGAAGTGTCAGTACTATCACTATTCTAATGAAGGCAACAGTGGCTTGTTGAGCAGAAGTGTCAGTACTATCACTATTCTAATGAAGGCAACAGTGGCTTGTTGAGCAGAAGTGTCAGTACTATCACTATTCTAATGAAGGCAACAGTGGCATGTTGAGCAGAAGTGTCAGTACTATCACTATTCTAATGAAGGCAACAGTGGCTTGTTGAGCAGAAGTGTCAGTACTATCACTATTCTAATGAAGGCAACAGTGGCTTGTTGAGCAGAAGTCTCAGTACTATCACTATTCTAATGAAGGCAACAGTGGCTTGTTGAGCAGAAGTGTCAGTACTATCACTATTCTAATGAAGGCAACAGTGGCTTGTTGAGCAGAAGTGTCAGTACTATCACTATTCTAATGAAGGCAACAGTGGCTTGTTGAGCAGAAGTGTCAGTACTATCACTATTCTAATGAAGGCAACAGTGGCTTGTTGAGCAGAAGTGTCAGTACTATCACTATTCTAATGAAAGCAACAGTGGCTTGTTGAGCAGAAGTGTCAGTACTATCACTATTCTAATGAAGGCAACAGTGGCTTGTTGAGCAGAAGTGTCAGTACTATCACTATTCTAATGAAGGCAACAGTGGCCTGTTGAGCAGAAGTGTCAGTACTATCACTATTCTAATGAAGGCAACAGTGGCTTGTTGAGCAGAAGTGTCAGTACTATCACTATTCTAATGAAAGCAACAGTGGCTTGTTGAGCAGAAGTGTCAGTACTATCACTATTCTAATGAAAGCAACAGTGGCTTGTTGAGCAGAAGTGTCAGTACTATCACTATTCTAATGAAGGTAACAGTGGCATGTTGAGCAGAAGTGTCAGTACTATCACTATTCTAATGAAGGCAACAGTGGCTTGTTGAGCAGAAGTGTCAGTACTATCACTATTCTAATGAAAGCAACAGTGGCTTGTTGAGCAGAAGTGTCAGTACTATCACTATTCTAATGAAGGCAACAGTGGCTTGTTGAGCAGAAGTGTCAGTACTATCACTATTCTAATGAAGGTAACAGTGGCTTGTTGAGCAGAAGTGTCAGTACTATCACTATTCTAATGAAGGCAACAGTGGCTAGTTGAGCAGAAGTGTCAGTACTATCACTATTCTAATGAAGGTAACAGTGGCTTGTTGAGCAGAAGTGTCAGTACTATCACTATTCTAATGAAGGCAACAGTGGCTTGTTGAGCAGAAGTGTCAGTACTATCACTATTCTAATGAAGGCAACAGTGGCTTGTTGAGCAGAAGTGTCAGTACTATCACTATTCTAATGAAGGCAACAGTGGCTTGTTGAGCAGAAGTGTCAGTACTATCACTATTCTAATGAAGGTAACAGTGGCTTGTTGAGCAGAAGTGTCAGTACTATCACTATTCTAATGAAAGCAACAGTGGCTTGTTGAGCAGAAGTGTCAGTACTATCACTATTCTAATGAAGGCAACAGTGGCTTGTTGAGCAGAAGTGTCAGTACTATCACTATTCTAATGAAGGCAACAGTGGCTTGTTGAGCAGAAGTGTCAGTACTATCACTATTCTAATGAAGGTAACAGTGGCTTGTTGAGCAGAAGTGTCAGTACTATCACTATTCTAATGAAGGCAACAGTGGCTAGTTGAGCAGAAGTGTCAGTACTATCACTATTCTAATGAAGGTAACAGTGGCTTGTTGAGCAGAAGTGTCAGTACTATCACTATTCTAATGAAGGCAACAGTGGCTTGTTGAGCAGAAGTGTCAGTACTATCACTATTCTAATGAAGGCAACAGTGGCTTGTTGAGCAGAAGTGTCAGTACTATCACTATTCTAATGAAGGCAACAGTGGCTTGTTGAGCAGAAGTGTCAGTACTATCACTATTCTAATGAAGGCAACAGTGGCTTGTTGAGCAGAAGTGTCAGTACTATCACTATTCTAATGAAGGCAACAGTGGCTTGTTGAGCAGAAGTGTCAGTACTATCACTATTCTAATGAAGGCAACAGTGGCTTGTTGAGCAGAAGTGTCAGTACTATCACTATTCTAATGAAGGCAACAGAGGCTTGTTGAGCAGAAGTGTCAGTACTATCACTATTCTAATGAAGGCAACAGTGGCTTGTTGAGCAGAAGTGTCAGTACTATCACTATTCTAATGAAGGCAACAGTGGCTTGTTGAGCAGAAGTGTCAGTACTATCACTATTCTAATGAAGGCAACAGTGGCTTGTTGAGCAGAAGTGTCAGTACTATCACTATTCTAATGAAGGCAACAGTGGCTTGTTGAGCAGAAGTGTCAGTACTATCACTATTCTAATGAAGGCAACAGTGGCTTGTTGAGCAGAAGTGTCAGTACTATCACTATTCTAATGAAGGCAACAGTGGCTTGTTGAGCAGAAGTGTCGGTACTATCACTATTCTAATGAAGGCAACAGTGGCTTGTTGAGCAGAAGTGTCAGTACTATCACTATTCCAATGAAGGCAACAGTGGCTTGTTGAGCAGAAGTGTCAGTACTATCACTATTCTAATGAAGGTAACAGTGGCTAGTTGAGCAGAAGTGTCAGTACTATCACTATTCCAATGAAGGCAACAGTGGCTTGTTGAGCAGAAGTGTCAGTACTATCACTATTCCAATGAAGGTAACAGTGGCTTGTTGAGCAGAAGTGTCAGTACTATCACTATTCCAATGAAGGCAACAGTGGCTTGTTGAGCAGAAGTGTCAGTACTATCACTATTCCAATGAAGGCAACAGTGGCTTGTTGAGCAGAAGTGTCAGTACTATCACTATTCTAATGAAGGCAACAGTGGCTTATTGAGCAGAAGTGTCAGTACTATCACTATTCTAATGAAGGCAACAGTGGCTTGTTGAGCAGAAGTGTCAGTACTATCACTATTCTAATGAAGGCAACAGTGGCTTGTTGAGCAGAAGTGTCAGTACTATCACTATTCTAATGAAGGCAACAGTGGCTTGTTGAGCAGAAGTGTCAGTACTATCACTATTCTAATGAAGGCAACAGAGGCTTGTTGAGCAGAAGTGTCAGTACTATCACTATTCTAATGAAGGCAACAGTGGCTTGTTGAGCAGAAGTGTCAGTACTATCACTATTCTAATGAAGGCAACAGTGGCTTGTTGAGCAGAAGTGTCGGTACTATCACTATTCTAATGAAGGCAACAGTGGCTTGTTGAGCAGAAGTGTCAGTACTATCACTATTCTAATGAAGGCAACAGTGGCTTGTTGAGCAGAAGTGTCAGTACTATCACTATTCTAATGAAGGCAACAGTGGCTTGTTGAGCAGAAGTGTCGGTACTATCACTATTCTAATGAAGGCAACAGTGGCTTGTTGAGCAGAAGTGTCCGTACTATCACTATTCTAATGAAGGCAACAGTGGCTTGTTGAGCAGAAGTGTCAGTACTATCACTATTCTAATGAAGGCAACAGTGGCTTGTTGAGCAGAAGTGTCAGTACTATCACTATTCTAATGAAGGCAACAGTGGCTTGTTGAGCAGAAGTGTCAGTACTATCACTATTCTAATGAAGGCAACAGTGGCTTGTTGAGCAGAAGTGTCGGTACTATCACTATTCTAATGAAGGCAACAGTGGCTTGTTGAGCAGAAGTGTCAGTACTATCACTATTCTAATGAAGGCAACAGTGGCTTGTTGAGCAGAAGTGTCAGTACTATCACTATTCTAATGTAGGCAACAGTGGCTTGTTGAGCAGAAGTGTCAGTACTATCACTATTCTAATGAAGGCAACAGTGGCTTGTTGAGCAGAAGTGTCAGTACTATCACTATTCTAATGAAGGCAACAGTGGCTTGTTGAGCAGAAGTGTCAGTACTATCACTATTCCAATGAAGGCAACAGTGGCTTGTTGAGCAGAAGTGTCAGTACTATCACTATTCTAATGAAGGCAACAGTGGCTTGTTGAGCAGAAGTGTCAGTACTATCACTATTCTAATGAAGGCAACAGTGGCTTGTTGAGCAGAAGTGTCAGTACTATCACTATTCTAATGAAGGCAACAGTGGCTTGTTGAGCAGAAGTGTCAGTACTATCACTATTCTAATGAAGGCAACAGTGGCTTGTTGAGCAGAAGTGTCAGTACTATCACTATTCTAATGAAGGCAACAGTGGCTTGTTGAGCAGAAGTGTCAGTACTATCACTATTCTAATGAAGGCAACAGTGGCTTGTTGAGCAGAAGTGTCAGTACTATCACTATTCTAATGAAGGCAACAGTGGCTTGTTGAGCAGAAGTGTCAGTACTATCACTATTCTAATGAAGGTAACAGTGGCTTGTTGAGCAGAAGTGTCAGTACTATCACTATTCTAATGAAGGCAACAGTGGCTTGTTGAGCAGAAGTGTCAGTACTATCACTATTCTAATGAAGGCAACAGTGGCTTGTTGAGCAGAAGTGTCAGTACTATCACTATTCTAATGAAGGCAACAGTGGCATGTTGAGCAGAAGTGTCAGTACTATCACTATTCTAATGAAGGCAACAGTGGCTTGTTGAGCAGAAGTGTCAGTACTATCACTATTCTAATGAAGGCAACAGTGGCATGTTGAGCAGAAGTGTCAGTACTATCACTATTCTAATGAAGGCAACAGTGGCTTGTTGAGCAGAAGTGTCAGTACTATCACTATTCTAATGAAGGCAACAGTGGCTTGTTGAGCAGAAGTGTCAGTACTATCACTATTCTAATGAAGGCAACAGTGGCTTGTTGAGCAGAAGTGTCAGTACTATCACTATTCTAATGAAGGCAACAGTGGCTTGTTGAGCAGAAGTGTCAGTACTATCACTATTCTAATGAAGGCAACAGTGGCTTGTTGAGCAGAAGTGTCAGTACTATCACTATTCTAATGAAGGCAACAGTGGCTTGTTGAGCAGAAGTGTCAGTACTATCACTATTCTAATGAAGGCAACAGTGGCTTGTTGAGCAGAAGTGTCAGTACTATCACTATTCCAACTTCACTTGGATGATTTTAAAGGTGCTGCTTCTTGCTTCATGAAAAGACACAATCTCTCCATCCGCACACGGACTACTTTTTCACAGCAACTGCCAAAAGACTATCCAGAAAAGCTGGCTACTTTCCACGCATATTGTAAAAACAAGATAGCTAAAAAAAGATGCGGCCAGAGCACATCATCAACATGGACGAGGTTCCACTGACTTTTGATATTCCTGTGAGCCGCACTGTGGATCAAACGGGAGCACGCAGGGTAAATATTGGCACCACAGGGAATGAGAAGGTGTGGTTCTAGCTTGCCATGCTAACTTCCACCCATGGTGATGTTCAAAAGGAAGACCTTGCCAAAAGAGAACTTTCCAGCCGGCGTCATCATAAAAGTTAACTCGAAGGATGGATGGATGAAGAACAGATGAGCGAGTGCTTGAAAGAAGTTTACGTTTAGTTTTCACACATGCTGCGTCCCTGTTGATCTATGACTCCATGCACGCCCACATCACAGAAACAAGTGAAGCACACAAATACAACACTCGCCGTCATTCCGGGTGGGTTGACCAAAGAACTACAACCGCAGGGCATTCAAAGCTGGACTGCCAACGGCGTGGGAACAATGGATGAGCGAAGGCGAACACAGCTTCAGTAAAACAGGGAGACGGCGCCGGACGACATCTGCCAGTGGATTGTAAATGTCTGGGCGGACATATCGCTCTCAACTGTGGTCCCAGCTTTCCGGAAGGCAGGATTCATGGAACTGCCGGACAACAACAGCGACACAGACTCTGATGACTTCGACGAGACGGAGCCCGACATTTTGGATGCCGTATTCGCCCAACTTTTTATTTCAGACACCGAAGAGGGGTTTATGGATGAGGAATAACTTCTGAAAGTGAGCTTTAAAGGGGAACATTATCAGCAGACCTAAGTAAGCGTCAATATATAACTTGATGCTGCAGAAAATAGACCATCTATTTTTTTAACCGATTTCCGAACTCTAAATGGGTGAATTTTGGCGAATTAAACGCCTTTCTGTTTATCGCGCTGGAGGCGATGACGTCAGAATGTGACGTCACCGAGGTAACACACCCACCATTTTCATTTTCACATTACAAACACCGGGTCTCAGCTCTGTTATTTTCCGTTTTTTGGACTATTTTTTAGAACCTTGGAGACATCATGCCTGGTGGGTGTGTTGTCGGAGGGTGTAACAACACTAACAGGGAGGGATTCAAGTTGCACCACTGGCCCCAAGATGCCAAAGTGTCTGCCGCCAGACCCCCATTGAATGTGCCAGAGTGTCTCCACATTTGACCGGCGGTGCTAAAGCAGACATGGCACAGAGTAGTATGGATAACCTGCAGATGCATTTGCAACGATAGTCAACGAAATCACAAAAGGTGAGTTTTGTTGATGTTGACTGCCAGCTAATCGATGCTAACATGCTACGCTAACCGATGCTAACATGCTATTTACCGGCGATGCTAAAGCAGACATGGCACAGAGATGTATGGATAACCTGCAGATGCATTTGCAACGATAGTCAACAAAATCACAAAAGGTGAGTTTTGTTGATGTTGACTGCCAGTTAATCGATGCTAACATGCTACGCTAACCGATGCTAACATGCTATTTACCGGCGGTGCTAAAGCAGACATGGCACAGAGATGTATGGATAACCTGCAGATGCATTTGCAACGATAGTCAACGAAATCACAAAAGGTGAGTTTTGTTGATGTTGACTGCCAGCTAATCGATGCTAACATGCTACGCTAACCGATGCTAACATGCTATTTACCGACGGTGCTAAAGCAGACATGGCACAGAGATGTATGGATAACCTGCAGATGCATTTGCAACGATAGTCAACGAAATCACAAAAGGTGAGTTTTGTTGATGTTGACTGCCAGCTAATCGATGCTAACATGCTACGCTAATCGATGCTAACATGCTATTTACCGGCGGTGCTAAAGCAGACATGGCACAGAGATGTATGGATAACCTGCAGATGCATTTGCAATGATAGTCAACGAAATCACAAAAGGTGAGTTTTGTTGATGTTGACTGCCAGCTAATCGATGCTAACATGCTACGCTAATCGATGCTAACATGCTATTTACCGGCGATGCTAAGACAGACATGGCACAGAGATGTATGGATAACCTGCAGATGCATTTGCAACGATAGTCAACGAAATCACAAAAGGTGAGTTTTGTTGATGTTGACTGCAAGCTAATCGATGCTAACATGCTACGCTAATCGATGCTAACATGCTATTTACCGGCGATGCTAAGACAGACATGGCACAGAGATGTATGGATAACCTGCAGATGCATTTGCAACGATAGTCAACAAAATCACAAAAGGTGAGTTTTGTTGATGTTGACTGCCAGCTAATCGATGCTAACATGCTATGCTAATCGATGCTAACATGCTACGCTAATCGGCGCTAACATGCTATTTACTGGCGGTGCTAAAGCAGACATGGCACAGAGATGTATGGATAACCTGCAGATGCATTTGCAACGATAGTCAACGAAATCACAAAAGGTGAGTTTTGTTGATGTTGACTGCCAGCTAATCGATGCTAACATGCTACGCTAATTGATGCTAACATGCTATTTACCGGCGGTGCTAAAGCAGACATGGCACAGAGATGTATGGATAACCTGCAGATGCATTTGCAACGATAGTCAACGAAATCACAAAAGGTGAGTTTTGTTGATGTTGACTGCCAGCTAATCGATGCTAACATGCTACGCTAATCGATGCTAACATGCTATTTACCGGCGGTGCTAAAGCAGACATGGCACAGAGATGTATGGATAACCTGCAGATGCATTTGCAACCATAGTCAACGAAATCACAAAAGGTGAGTTTTGTTGATGTTGACTGCCAGCTAATCGATGCTAACATGCTACGCTAATCGATGCTAACATGCTATTTACCGGCGGTGCTAAAGCAGACATGGCACAGAGATGTATGGATAACCTGCAGATGCATTTGCAACGATAGTCAACGAAATCACAAAAGGTGAGTTTTGTTGATGTTGACTGCCAGCTAATCGATGCTAACATGCTACGCTAATCGGCGCTAACATGCTATTTACTGGCGGTGCTAAAGCAGACATGGCACAGAGATGTATGGATAACCTGCAGATGCATTTGCAACGATAGTCAACGAAATCACAAAAGGTGAGTTTTGTTGATGTTGACTGCCAGCTAATCGATGCTAACATGCTACGCTAATCGATGCTAACATGCTATTTACCGGCGGTGCTAAAGCAGACATGGCACAGAGATGTATGGATAACCTGCAGATGCATTTGCAATGATAGTCAACGAAATCACAAAAGGTGAGTTTTGTTGATGTTGACTGCCAGCTAATCGATGCTAACATGCTACGCTAATCGATGCTAACATGCTATTTACCGGCGATGCTAAGACAGACATGGCACAGAGATGTATGGATAACCTGCAGATGCATTTGCAACGATAGTCAACGAAATCACAAAAGGTGAGTTTTGTTGATGTTGACTGCAAGCTAATCGATGCTAACATGCTACGCTAATCGATGCTAACATGCTATTTACCGGCGATGCTAAGACAGACATGGCACAGAGATGTATGGATAACCTGCAGATGCATTTGCAACGATAGTCAACAAAATCACAAAAGGTGAGTTTTGTTGATGTTGACTGCCAGCTAATCGATGCTAACATGCTATGCTAATCGATGCTAACATGCTACGCTAATCGGCGCTAACATGCTATTTACTGGCGGTGCTAAAGCAGACATGGCACAGAGATGTATGGATAACCTGCAGATGCATTTGCAACGATAGTCAACGAAATCACAAAAGGTGAGTTTTGTTGATGTTGACTGCCAGCTAATCGATGCTAACATGCTACGCTAATTGATGCTAACATGCTATTTACCGGCGGTGCTAAAGCAGACATGGCACAGAGATGTATGGATAACCTGCAGATGCATTTGCAACGATAGTCAACGAAATCACAAAAGGTGAGTTTTGTTGATGTTGACTGCCAGCTAATCGATGCTAACATGCTACGCTAATCGATGCTAACATGCTATTTACCGGCGGTGCTAAAGCAGACATGGCACAGAGATGTATGGATAACCTGCAGATGCATTTGCAACCATAGTCAACGAAATCACAAAAGGTGAGTTTTGTTGATGTTGACTGCCAGCTAATCGATGCTAACATGCTACGCTAATCGATGCTAACATGCTATTTACCGGCGGTGCTAAAGCAGACATGGCACAGAGATGTATGGATAACCTGCAGATGCATTTGCAACGATAGTCAACGAAATCACAAAAGGTGAGTTTTGTTGATGTTGACTGCCAGCTAATCGATGCTAACATGCTACGCTAATCGGCGCTAACATGCTATTTACTGGCGGTGCTAAAGCAGACATGGCACAGAGATGTATGGATAACCTGCAGATGCATTTGCAACGATAGTCAACGAAATCACAAAAGGTGAGTTTTGTTGATGTTGACTGCCAGCTAATCGATGCTAACATGCTACGCTAATCGGCGCTAACATGCTATTTACTGGCGGTGCTAAAGCAGACATGGCACAGAGATGTATGGATAACCTGCAGATGCATTTGCAACGATAGTCAACGAAATCACAAAAGGTGAGTTTTGTTGATGTTGACTGCCAGCTAATCGATGCTAACATGCTACGCTAATCGATGCTAACATGCTATTTACCGGCGGTGCTAAAGCAGACATGGCACAGAGATGTATGGATAACCTGCAGATGCATTTGCAACGATAGTCAACGAAATCACAAAAGGTGAGTTTTGTTGATGTTGACTGCCAGCTAATCGATGCTAACATGCTACGCTAACTGATGCTAACATGCTATTTACCGGCGGTGCTAAATCAGACATGGCACAGAGATGTATGGATAACCTGCAGATGCATTTGCAACTATATTACGTTTCCTTCCACCCACATTTAATGCGAAACAAACACTTACCAATCGACGGATTTAAGTTGCTCCAGTGTCAAAAGATGCAAAAGTCCTGATCGTTTGGTCCGCACATTTTACCGGCGATGCTAACGCAGCTATTCGGCCATGCTATGGCTATGAATAGCGTCAATAGCTTCAGTTTCTTCTTCAATATTTTCATACTCCAACCATCTGTTTCAATACATGCGTAATCTGTTGAATCGCTTAAGTCGCTGAAATCCGAGTTTGAATCCGAGCTAATGTCGCTATATCTTGCTGTGGTATTCCCATTGTTTGTTTACATTGGCAGCACTGTGTGACGTCACAGGGAAATGGCCAGTGTCTTCATAGAGAGACGAAAATAAGGCACTTTAAAGCTTTATTTAGGGATATTCCGAGACCGGTAACATTTTGAAAAAAACTTCAAAAAATACAACAAGACACTGGGAACTGATTTTTATTGTTTTTAACCCTTTTGAAATTGTGATCATGTTCCCCTTTAAATGTTTATATTGTGTGCTGTGACATTGCGTTCCAGCAACGTTGAGTTATTAATGTTGCTATTGCTCTGCAATATTTGGAGTGTTACTATTGTTGTGATTGCACATTTGCACACTGGTTTGTAATATTAAAGTTTGACTGACCTGACTGTTTTTTTGACTTTCCCTTCAGCGCAGCGTAGGCGTGGCTTAGGACCCGGTGGTGCGGCTTATAGGTTAACAAAGTTTTTAAATATGCCCTTCATTGAAGGTGCGGCTTATAACCCAGGGCGGCTTATAGCGCGGAAAATACGGTACACACACGCACGCACGCACGCACACGCACGCACGCACGCACGCACGCACACACACACACACACACACACACACACACACACACACACACACACACACACACACACACACACACACACACACAGTATGGGAGTTGGCAAAGTAGGAGGTACTCACACTTCATGAAGATGGTAGTGTTGGCATATAGTGTCTTCCGGAACACAGCATGCTGGGTCTGAAAACACAAAACACCTTCTTATAATCCTTGTGCTGAGAGAGATGGCTCAAAGACGAAAGGGGAAAAAGAGCAAGTGGCCCAAAGAAAACGGGAGAAGCTGTCATTGCAGAAACAAGGTTAAAGACAGCTGACATCATACTATATGCTTGACTTGAATGACATGTTTTTATGTCTGTATGCTAATGCTAATGGCTTGGTTGTCCCGAAATCAAACACCTTCCCAAAGATTACATTTTCAAATGTGTGCGTAGTTAAATTGTTAAACACATTGTCACTTCATCTATAATGAGTAGATATTAAGGTGAAATAGTGATTTCTTACCATTATTCAACAAGTATGTGTCAAATTAAAAACACACAAATGTTTGGTATCATATGGTTGCATCTCCCGGGAGAGAGGGTTAATCATTTTGCAATGCAGTCTGCTGAAAATGACAGAAAGCAACACTCTGCATTGCAACCGACGCTGTGGTCAAAGTTGGAATTACCACTGAACACATTTAAAGATATTAAACCCTCTACTGCCAGTTTACTGGCAGACATAAGAAAGAACTTTACACTACTTTATATTACAAATGGCACTAAAGCATTTACTACTAAAACATTTTGATGGATTTTTGAGCACAATGTGTAATGTTCTCTATTTTTAATGGAACATTTAACATGTTGGCGTTGTTTACTTGAGACGTAGCTCTCATGTTTGACTGCCATCTACTGGTCACACTTATAATTACACTCCGTACAAAATAAAATAGTGTCGTGTCCCGAAAGAGTTGGTACTGCAGGGAATTCTGGGTATTTTTTGTGTTGTGGTTCAAATATTTTCCCGATGTGTTTGTCATTGTTGTTTAGTGTGGTTTCACTATATGGCACATGTTTATGGCAGTGTTGTTTAGTGTGGTTTCACTATATGGCACATGTTTATGACAGTGTTGTTTAGTGTGGTTTCACTATATGGCACATGTTTATGACAGTGTTGTTTAGTGTGGTTTCACTATATGGCACATGTTTATGACAGTGTTGTTTAGTGTGGTTTCACTATATGGCACATGTTTATGACAGTGTTGTTTAGTGTGGTTTCACTATATGGCACATGTTTATGACAGTGTTGTTTAGTGTGGTTTCACTATATGGCACATGTTTATGACAGTGTTGTTTAGTGTGGTTTCACTATATGGCACATGTTTATGACAGTGTTGTTTAGTGTGGTTTCACTATACGGCACATGTTTATGACAGTGTTGTTTAGTGTGGTTTCACTATATGGCACATGTTTATGACAGTGTTGTTTAGTGTGGTTTCAGTATATGGCACATGTTTATGACAGTGTTGTTTAGTGTGGTTTCAGTATATGGCACATGTTTATGACAGTGTTGTTTAGTGTGGTTTCACTATATGGCACATGTTTATGACAGTGTTGTTTAGTGTGGTTTCACTATATGGCACATGTTTATGACAGTGTTGTTTAGTGTGGTTTCACTATATGGCACATGTTTATGACAGTGTTGTTTAGTGTAGTCTCACTATATGGCACATGTTTATGACAGTGTTGTTTAGTGTGGTTTCACTATATGGCACGTGTTTATGACAGTGTTGTTTAGTGTGGTTTCACTATATGGCACATGTTTATGACAGTGTTGTTTAGTGTGGTTTCACTATATGGCACATGTTTATGACAGTGTTGTTTAGTGTGGTTTCACTATATGGCACATGTTTATGACAGTGTTGTTTAGTGTGGTTTCACTATATGGCACATGTTTATGACAGTGTTGTTTAGTGTGGTTTCACTATGTGGCACATGTTTATGACAGTGTTGTTTAGTGTGGTTTCACTATATGGCACATGTTTATGACAGTGTTGTTTAGTGTGGTTTCACTATATGGCACATGTTTATGACAGTGTTGTTTAGTGTGGTTTCACTATATGGCACATGTTTATGACAGTGTTGTTTAGTGTGGTCTCACTATATGGCACATGTTTATGACAGTGTTGTTTAGTGTGGTTTCACTATATGGCACATGTTTATGACAGTGTTGTTTAGTGTGGTTTCACTATATGGCACATGTTTATGACAGTGTTGTTTAGTGTGGTTTCACTATATGGCACATGTTTATGACAGTGTTGTTTAGTGTGGTTTCACTATATGGCACATGTTTATGACAGTGTTGTTTAGTGTGGTTTCACTATATGGCACATGTTTATGACAGTGTTGTTTAGTGTGGTTTCACTATATGGCACATGTTTATGACAGTGTTGTTTAGTGTGGTCTCACTATATGGCACATGTTTATGACAGTGTTGTTTAGTGTGGTCTCACTATATGGCACATGTTTATGACAGTGTTGTTTAGTGTGGTTTCACTATATGGCACATGTTTATGACAGTGTTGTTTAGTGTGGTCTCACTATATGGCACATGTTTATGACAGTGTTGTTTAGTGTGGTCTCACTATATGGCACATGTTTATGACAGTGTTGTTTAGTGTGGTTTCACTATATGGCACATGTTTATGACAGTGTTGTTTAGTGTGGTTTCACTATATGGCACATGTTTATGACAGTGTTGTTTAGTGTGGTTTCACTATATGGCACATGTTTATGACAGTGTTGTTTAGTGTGGTTTCACTATATGGCACATGTTTATGACAGTGTTGTTTAGTGTGGTTTCACTATATGGCACATGTTTATGACAGTGTTGTTTAGTGTGGTTTCACTATATGGCACATGTTTATGACAGTGTTGTTTAGTGTGGTTTCACTATATGGCACATGTTTATGACAGTGTTGTTTAGTGTGGTTTCACTATATGGCACATGTTTATGACAGTGTTGTTTAGTGTGGTTTCACTATATGGCACATGTTTATGACAGTGTTGTTTAGTGTGGTTTCACTATATGGCACATGTTTATGACAGTGTTGTTTAGTGTGGTTTCACTATATGGCACATGTTTATGACAGTGTTGTTTAGTGTGGTTTCACTATTTGGCACATGTTTATGACAGTGTTGTTTAGTGTGGTTTCACTATATGGCACATGTTTATGACAGTGTTGTTTAGTGTGGTTTCACTATATGGCACATGTTTATGACAGTTTATGACTTGATGGGGTCCCTGGGACCCCATTTTGAAAATTCCTAGTGCAATGCCTCACTTGTATTTTTTTATTTTCTTTACCCTTTATTTAACCTTGAAAAAAAATCCCATTGAGATGAATCCCCCTTGTTTACATTCCCGAAGGTGAAACTTTACTATGGAACAGAGCGGTCAAGCAAACATGGTTCCCGACCACGTGTCTACCGGCAGGTTTCGGTGAGACAATTGTGGAAATAAGTCGGCTCTTACTATAGACATGAATGGAGCTTGCAGATGTCAAAGAGGCAGTTGTGACTCTCTTGCCTCCTCCGCACACACCTGTGGCCACACCCCTCCGAATTTCCGGTGCAAACGTATAATCTCACTACAACAGTGGTAACACAATAAGCAGATAAGGGATTTTCCAGAATTCCATCCATCCATTTTCTACCGCTTATTCCCTTTTGGGTTCGCGGGGGGCCTGGCGCCTATCTCAGCTACAATCGGGCGGAAGGTGGGGTACACCCTGGACAAGTCGCCCCCTCATCGTAGGGCCAACACAGATAGACAGACAACATTCACACACTAGGGACCATTTAGTGTTGCCAATCAACCAATCCCCAGGTGCATGTCTTTGGAGGTGGGAGGGGCCTATCCCCAGGTGCATGTCTTTGGAGGTGGGAGGGGCCTATCCCCAGGTGCATGTCTTTGGAGGTGGGAGGAAGCCGGAGTACCCGGAGGGAACCCACGCATTCACGGGGAGAACATGCAAACTCCACACAGAAAGATCCCGAGCCTGGATTTGAACCCAGGACTGCAGGACCTTCGTATTGTGAGGCAGACGCACTAACCCCTCTGCCACCGTGAAGCCCGGATTTTCCAGAATTATCCTAGTACATTAGTCTAACAACATCTGAATTGCTCACACTGTATAGTCTTTTTTTCTTCTTCTAATCCGTCACTCTCACTTTCCTCATCCACAAATCTTTCATTCTCGCTCAAATTAATGGGGAAATCGTCGCTTTCTCGGTCCGAATCGCTTTTGCCGCTGGTGGCCATGATTGTAAACAATGTTCAGATGTGAGGAGCTCCACAAGCCGTGACGTCACGCGCACATCGTCTGCTACTTCCGGTACAGGCAAGGCTTTTTTATCAGCGACCAAAAGTTGCAAACTTTATCGTGGATGTTCTCTACTAAATCCTTTCAGCAAAAATATGGCGAAATGATGAAGTATGACACATAGAATGGAGCTGCTATCCCCGTTTAAATAAGAACATCTCATTTCAGTAAGCCTTTAGGTAGCAGAAGAGAACAGGATAAGCGAGTTCAAAAGTGGATGTTTCCTCACATTATTGAAGTATTTCTGGAGGATGTGAGTGCAGCGTCACTCTTCTGACAGCTAAACAGGCTAACAGCTAACAGGCTAGCAGCTAACAGGCTAGCAAAAGCGCGGACTTAATGAAGAAAGGAAGGATAAAAAAGCGGAAGTACAAACTGTGAGACGGACCGAGTTGATGTCCACATTCCACAGCGACACCTCCGCCGTCCTCCCGGGAGACAAAAGAGCAGCAAGAAGCAAAAAAGACGACAAGTTGGACATGTTTGCGACGCCAAGCAGCATCCGGGTTACTTCTCTCTTCCTGCATCCGGGTTACTTCTCTCTTCCTGCATCCGGGTTACTTCTCTCTTCCTGCATCCGGGTTACTTCTCTCTTCCTGCATCCGGGTTACTTCTCTCTTCCTGCATCCGGGTTACTTCTCTCTTCCTGCATCCGGGTTACTTCTCTCTTCCTGCCTGGCCGCCTGCAGTGCACGCCTCTCGCCACAGGGGGCGACACAACACCGCCCGGAGAGCGACCACGTGCCACGGGCTTTTATTTTGGAACCTCACACCGGACGTGTGAGCTATGGCGCACTTCCGGAAAATCTATTTCACACTTGACTCGTGTTTAAGTAGAAAAAGACATCACATTTGGTATTTTTAAAAACGACTCTGACATAGAAATGTTTGTCAATATCATTATAAAAGACCGGTGCAGTTTTATTTTGCTAAACGAAACTAATATATTTGTAATTAGATATAAATTTACTTTTTTTTTAGTTGACATCTGCTGTGACAAGTAGAAAGACGGGAGCCTCCACCAGGGGGCAGTGTAGCGTGCCCGGATGTAAAGCCTCTTTTGCACAATCAGCCTTTTCATATAAAGCCATCAAGGAATGGAACCACCTCAGAACCAACTTGAAAAGTCCAACAGATGACTCTTCATTCCCAGTTGAAGTTCAAAAGTGGCTTTGGAGCAATGAAAGCAGCTCACACGGTCACTAAGGTGGACACCATGTCAACTTCATGTGGATTATATTTATGCAGGAGAGCATCTTGGTTGTAAACTGGGAGGTGTGTGTGTTCAAATCATGGTTGTTTTTGCAAATAATGACAGATGTGAACAAGAGCATGTATTGTCTAGTTATGATGTAAAGGAGGGGTGCTTGTAATGTATAAGTATGTGGCCCTTAGTTGGAAAACATTTGGACACCCCTGGTCAACTGTAGGAATTTTATTTATTAAGATTCATGGTTATTTTTACAAATGATGACAGATGTGAACAAGAGCATGTATCGTCTTGTTATGATGTAAAGGAGGGGTGCTTCTAATGTATAAGTATGTGGCCCTTAGTTGGAAAACATTTGGAGACCCCTGGTCAACTGTAGGAATTGTATTTATTAAAATTCATGGTTATTTTTACAAATGATGACAGATGTGAACAAGAGCATGTATTGTCTAGTTATGATGTAAAGGAGGGGTGCTTGTAATGTATAAGTATGTGGCCCTTAGTTGGAAAACATTTGGACACCCCTGGTCAACTGTAGGAATTTTATTTATTAAAATTCATGGTTATTTTTACAAATGATGACAGATGTGAACAAAAGCGTGTATTGTCTAGTTATGATGTAAAGGAGGGGTGCTTCTAATGTATAAGTATGTGGCCCTTAGTTGGAAAACATTTGGACACCCCTGGTCAACTGTAGGAATTTTATTTATTACAATTCATGGTTATTTTTACAAATGATGACAGATGTGAACAAGAGCATGTATCGTCTTGTTATGATGTAAAGGAGGGGTGCTTGTAATGTATAAGTATGTGGCCCTTAGTCGGAAAACATTTGGACACCCCTGGTCAACTGTAGGAATTATATTTATTAAAATTCATGGTTATTTTTTACAAATGACGACAGATGTGAACAAGAGCGTGTATCGTCTTGTTATGATGTAAAGGAGGGGTGCTTGTAATGTTTTATAAGTATGTGTCAATGAAAAGGCATTTTATGACTTTTTTAAATGTGATGACATGCTATAGTATATTTTTTTGCATGTTTTTGTATAGCTTTAATTTAGGTAACTGCAGATAGAAATGAATAATTGAGCTATAATCTGGTGCAGAACATATCTTAATGTCTCTTTGCATTGTCCCTTCAAATAAAGACTCAACTAAGCTACATTCTGAGCCGGTGAATTTATTACCACACTTCTTTCCACAACAACAACAACAACAACAACAACCCTTTCATCTGGTCACCCCCCACTGATCCACCAACCCCCAATCTGCTGATGAGAACAATTAGTGCACCGCTACACTTCCTGTTTCCTGCACCGCACTCGCGCAAACATCCGCTACATGTGCGTCACTTTCCATGCAACGTGTGTGTGTTTGTGTGTGTGTTTGTGTGTGTGTCACTTTTAAAAGTATTCCCCTCTGGTCAACATATGAAATAACAAGTGTGTGTAAGAATTTGAAATGCATCCCCTTTGGCTAAAATTAATTTTAAAAAAAATAAATAAATATGTATATAGAGAAATACTGTAATAACTTGAAGTAAATAAAGAAGATTAAAAAACAATTACAAACAAAAAAACTAAAAAGCAGTCTTTTTCTCACAACTTATTTATTAAAAAATTGGGAACAGTTTCTTATATTATTTCTGTTTTTGTAATATTACAATATTTTCTTGCGAAATTATTACTTTTTAATGCAAAATGGTGACATTTGTCATTTCAAATTCTGCATTTTGTCACAATATTGCCAATTTTTCTGTTGTTCTTTTAAAATAGAAACATTTTTTATAGTAAAATGATGACTTTAGTTATCATTATGCCAAGCAAAATTGTGATTATTATTGTAGTATTGCCAAAATTAAAAAGTTCTCCTGTAAAATTGTGACTTGTGCTAAGTAAAGTTACGACTCTTTTCATTAAATTGCCCAAATTCTAAGCTTTTCTTGTAAAATTGCGACTGTCGTTGAGTAAAATTGCAACTTTTATCATAATATTGCACAAATTTTCAGTTTTTCTTGTAAAATTTGGACTTTCGTTGAATAAAATGATGACTTTAATTATAACACTGCCAACATTCTAAGTTTTTCTTGTGAAATTGTAACCTTTTTCTTGTGAAATTACAACTCATTTTTTACAACAAGCTTATTTTATATTTTTCGGAGGTTTCAAAAAGTTAATAAATACAAGAAATTGTGTGTGTGTGTGTGTGTGTGTGTGTGTGTGTGTGTGTGTGTGTGTGTGTGTGTGTGTGTGTCGCTTTTAAAAGTGTTCCCCCTCTGGTCAACATATGAAATAACAAGTGTGTGTAAGAAATTGAAATGCATCCCCTTTGGCTAAAATAAATAAATAAATATGTATATAGAGAAATACTGTAATAACTTGAAGTAAATAAAGAAGATTAAAAAACAATTACAAACAAAAATTTCACAAAAATAAATAACTTAAAAGCAGTCTTTTTAGCACAACTTATTTGTTATAAAATTGGGAACAGTTTCAAAAATTATTTTGGTTTTTGTAATATTGCAATATTTTCTTGTGAAATGATTACTTTTTAATGCAAAATGGTGACATTTGTCATTTCAAATTCTGCCTTTTGTCACAATATTGCCAATTTTTCTGTTGTTCTTGTAAAATAGTGACATTTTTTATAGTAAAATGATGACTTTAGTTATCATTTTGCCAAGTAAAATTGTGATTATTATTGTAGTATTGACAAAATTAAAAAGTTCTCCTGTAAAAATGTGACTTGTGCTAAGTAAAGTTACGACTCTTTTCATTAAATTGCCCAAATTCTAAGCTTTTCTTGTAAAATTGCGACTGTCGTTGAGTAAAATTGCAACTTTTATCATAATATTGCACAAATTTTCAGTTTTTCTTGTAAAATTTTGAGTTGCGTTGAGTAAAATGACGACTTTAATTATAACACTGCCAACATTCTAAGTTTTTCTTGTGAAATTGTAACCTTTTTCTTGTGGAATTAAAACTCATTTTTTACAACAAGCTTATTTTATATTTTTCGGAGGTTTCAAAAAGTTAATACAAGCAAAAATTTGTGTGCGTGTGTGTGTGTGTGTCGCTTTTAAAAGTGTTCCCCCTCTGGTCAACATATGAAATAACAAGTGTGTGTAAGAAATTAAAATGCGCCCCCTTTGACCAAAATTAATTTTTTTTTAAATAAATATGCATATAGAGAAATACTGTAATAAAAAAGTAAATAAAGAAGATTAAAAAACAATTACAAACAAAAAACTAAAAAGCAGTCTTTTTCTCACAACTTATTTCTTGTAAAATTGGGAACAGTTTCTTATATTATTTCTGTTTTTGTAATATTGCAATATTTTCTTGTGAAATTATTACTTTTTAATGCAAAATGGTGACATTTGTCATTTCAAATTCTGCCTTTTGTCACAATATTGCCAATTTTTCTGTTGGTCTTGTAAAATAGTGACATTTCTTATAGTAAAATGATGACTTTAGTTATCATTATGCCAAGCAAAATTGTGATTATTATTGTAGTATTGCCAAAATTAAAAAGTTCTCCTATAAAATTGTGACTTGTGCTAAGTAAAGTTACGACTCTTTTCATTAAATTGCCCAAATTCTAAGCTTTTCTTGTAAAATTGCGACTGTCGTTGAGTAAAATTGCAACTTTTATCATAATATTGCACAAATTTTCAGTTTTTCTTGTAAAATTTTGAGTTGCGTTGAGTAAAATGACGACTTTAATTATAACACTGCCAACATTCTAAGTTTTTCTTGTGAAATTACAACTCATTTTTTACAACAAGCTTATTTTATATTTTTCGGAGGTTTCAAAAAGTTAATAAATACAAGAAATTGTGTGTGTGTCGCTTTTAAAAGTGTTCCCCCTCTGGTCAACATATGAAATAACAAGTGTGTGTAAGAAATTGAAATGCATCCCCTTTGGCTAAAATAAATAAATATGTATATAGAGAAATACTGTAATAACTTGAAGTAAATAAAGAAGATTAAAAAACAATTACAAACAAAAATTTCACAAAAATAAATAACTTAAAAGCAGTCTTTTTAGCACAACTTATTTGTTATAAAATTGGGAACAGTTTCAAAAATTATTTTGGTTTTTGTAATATTGCAATATTTTCTGGTGAAATGATTACTTTTTAATGCAAAATGGTGACATTTGTCATTTCAAATTCTGCCTTTTGTCACAATATTGACAATTTTTCTGTTGTTCTTGTAAAATAGTGACATTTTTTATAGTAAAATGATGACTTTAGTTATCATTTTGCCAAGTAAAATTGTGATTATTATTGTAGTATTGCCAAAATTAAAAAGTTCTCCTGTAAAAATGTGACTTGTGCTAAGTAAAGTTACGACTCTTTTCATTAAATTGCCCAAATTCTAAGCTTTTCTTGTAAAATTGCGACTGTCGTTGAGTAAAATTGCAACTTTTATCATAATATTGCACAAATTTTCAGTTTTTCTTGTAAAATTTTCAGTTGCGTTGAGTAAAATGACGACTTTAATTATAACACTGCCAACATTCTAAGTTTTTCTTGTGAAATTACAACTCATTTTTTACAACAAGCTTATTTTATATTTTTCGGAGGATTCAAAAAGTTAATACAAGCAAGAATTTGTGTGTGTGTGTGTGTGTCGCTTTTAAAAGTGTTCCCCCTCTGGTCAACATATGAAATAACAAGTGTGTGTAAGAAATTGAAATGCATCCCCTTTGGCTAAAATAAATAAATATGTATATAGAGAAATACTGTAATAACTTGAAGTAAATAAAGAAGATTAAAAAACAATTACAAACAAAAATTTCACAAAAATAAATAACTTAAAAGCAGTCTTTTTAGCACAACTTATTTGTTATAAAATTGGGAACAGTTTCTAATATTCTTTCGGTTTTTGTAATATTGCAATATTTTCTTGTGAAATTATTACTTTTTAATGCAAAATGGTGACATTTGTCATTTCAAATTCTGCCTTTTGTCACAATATTGACAATTTTTCTGTTGTTCTTGTAAAATAGTGACATTTTTTATAGTAAAATGATGACTTTAGTTATCATTATGCCAAGCAAAATTGTGATTATTATTGTAGTATTGACAAAATTAAAAAGTTCTCCTGTAAAAATGTGACTTGTGCTAAGTAAAGTTACGACTCTTTTCATTAAATTGCCCAAATTCGAAGCTTTTCTTGTAAAATTGCGACTGTCGTTGAGTAAAATTGCAACTTTTATCATAATATTGCACAAATTTTCAGTTTTTCTTGTAAAATTTTGACTTTCGTTGAGTAAAATGATGACTTTAATTATAACACTGCCAACATTCTAAGTTTTTCTTGTGAAATTACAACTCATTTTTTACAACAAGCTTATTTTATATTTTTCGGAGGTTTCAAAAAGTTAATAAATACAAGAAATTGTGTGTGTGTGTGTGTGTGTGTGTCGCTTTTAAAAGTGTTCCCCCTCTGGTCAACATATGAAATAACAAGTGTGTGTAAGAAATTGAAATGCA
>NC_084634.1:1071117-1113617 GCF_033978795.1 Nerophis ophidion | reverse complement strand
ATGGAAGTTAGTCACTTTTCCCCGAGGAGACCTGCAACAAACAAAACATCACACATGAACAATACAACTCTTTTATTGTTCTTTTCATTTTAATGCTAACAGCAATTATAAATTTGTTTACACTTGCATGACAGTTTTAAATTATTTTATTGTTGTTTACATTTTAATGCTAACAGCAATTATAATTTTGTTTACACTTGCATGACAGTTTTAAATTATTTTATTGTTGTTTACATTTTAATGCTAACAACAATTATAAATTTGTTTACACTTGCATGACAGTTTTAAATTATTTTATTGTTGTTTACATTTTAATGCTAACAGCAATTATAAATTTGTTTACACTTGCATAACAGTTATAAATGTATTTTATTGTTGTTTACATTTTAATGCTAACAGCAATTATAATTTTGTTTACACTTGCATGACAGTTTTAAATTATTTTATTGTTGTTTACATTTTAATGCTAACAGCAATTATAATTTTGTTTACACTTGCATGACAGTTTTAAATTATTTTATTGTTGTTTACATTTTAATGCTAACAACAATTATAAATTTGTTTACACTTGCATGACAGTTTTAAATTATTTTATTGTTGTTTACATTTTAATGCTAACAGCAATTATAAATTTGTTTACACTTGCATAACAGTTATAAATGTATTTTATTGTTGTTTACATTTTAATGCTAACAGCAATTATAATTTTGTTTACACTTGCATGACAGTTTTAAATTATTTTATTGTTGTTTACATTTTAATGCCAACAGTAATTATAACTTTGTTTACACTTGTATAACAGTTTTAAATGTATTTTATCGTTGTTTACTTTTTAATGCTAACAGCAATCATAACTTTGTTTACACATGTATAACAGTTTTAAATGTTTTTATTGTTGTTTACTTTTTAATGCTAACAGCAATTATAACTTTGTTTACACTTGCATGACAGTTTTAAATTATTTTATTGTTGTTTACATTTTAATGCCAACAGTAATTATAACTTTGTTTACACTTGTATAACAGTTTTAAATGTATTTTATTGTTGTTTACTTTTTAATGCTAACAGCAATTATGTTGTTTACACTTGCACGACACTTATAGATGTATTTTATTGTTGTTTACATTTGAATGCTAACAGCAATTCTAACTTTGTTTACACTTGCATTGTTGCGATCTGCTGCTCAGATCTACACTATTTATTTTTCTATTTTGTATATTTCTCTGACTCCTTATTTCCTGTTTGCTTTGTCGCCATGGTCACTCATCAGTTTCACCTGCTACTCTCTTTTCCAGCACACCTGTCTTTACTAATGACCACCTGTTTATAAGCCAGCCTTTTCTGTTCACTGACTGTCGGATCTTAGTTTGTTCACATACATCTGTTTATGACTTGTCTCTCACTCTCGTTTTCTCTAGCTCTCATGCTAAGCTTTATTTTATTCCTAGCTTTCACGCTAGTTGTTTTGTGTTTCCTTTTGTGTGCCTTTGTGCTTCGGTTTGTTTGTCCTAGCTTTCCATGCTAGCGCTTTTATTTGCATCAGTGTTTTTGTTCAAAGCTCCTTTTGTTGAATAAACCCCTTAGTTCTTACCTTTCTGCCGTGTTCTTGCTGACACATCCACGGAGGACCGGACCCGGCATTACAAAGTCACACAAGCGTAACGTGCATGACACTTTTAAATGTCTTTAATTCTTCTTTACTTTTTTAATGCTAACAGCAATTCTAACTTTGTTTACACTTGTATAACAGTTTTACATGTTTTTTATCGTTATTTACTTTTTAATGCTAACAGCGGTGAACTAATTGAAACACTTTTATGACTGTCAAAGATGTCTTTTATTGTAGTTTGCATTTTAATGTTAACAGCAATTATAACTCATTTTTGCACTTTTATGACAAATGTTTTCTATTTTTATCTTTTAGGAATGTAAAATTTGACGTTAAAATTTCGCTTTCATATTTAAATATTCAGTTCATTGCTGAGTAGGACAAAGTAAACTAAAGTGGTAAACAACATGAGTATTCAATAAATACTTTTTGTTGTATTTATATTTGTATGTCTATATGCAAGTACATACATACATACATACATACATTTATATATATACGTACGTACGTATGTATAAATGTATGTATGTATGTATGTACATACGTATGTGTGTATGTATGTATAAATGTATGTATGTATGTGTAGATGTATGTATGTACATAAGTACGTACGTATGTATGTATGTATGTATATATGTATACTGTATATGTATGGAGTCATTGTTTCTGTGGTTTATCCATTATACAGTGTAGGGAAACCTGCGAAACAGGCTTGTAGGGATGAAATAGTCTGTGTTTTTTTCCTGACCTAATGTATATATGTATGTATGTACGTATGTACATATATATGTATATATTTACATATGTATGCATGTACAGTATGTATGTATGCATGCATGTATACATCTATATATCTATATATATATATATATATCTATATATATATATATATATATGTAGGTATGTATGTATGTGTGTGTGTGTGTGTGTACGGTATGCATGCACACTAAATATTTGGTCAAATTCAGTATTGTGTTTTTTTTAAATGTGTGCTATTTAGTTTGATTTCCCAAACGATTGTGGGGACATGGAAGGCAGTGTGGGGGCCCAAGCAACCAAATAAGCAAGCAAGTGTAGGCAAGCAACCAACCGTCAGCCTGCAGAGCAGGAAGAGTAGGAAGGCGGCGTAGACGCAGCTCTTGGCGATGAGGACGGCGTAGGAGAGTTTGGCGCTCTGCCAGATCTTCAGGAAGTTGTCTGCAGCGGGATGAGAAGGTTTAGCAGCGCTAGCGTTAGCGTGGCAAAAGCTGGGCGTGGACAGACCTCGCGTCATGGCGTCTTCCTGCTCCCCGCCTGCCAGCAAGGAGAAGAAGTTGAGGTGAGGAAGGAGCCTTCTTCACCTGGAAGTGGAACTCACCTTTTTCTCCTCTCACCTCCGCCGCATACTCCACTCTTTCCTTCCCGTCGAAGAAGTGGACCACGCACTTGAAGGTGGTTTGGGAGTCCAACCAGCGGCTGCTCGGGACCCTCAGCCTGCTGCTGATGCTGTAGTAGTCCCCGCTTCGCAGGGCCCGCCCGTCCGTGGCCACACCTGTGTCCTCCTGCACCTGGTTGACCTGCCACACCACGCTGACGTGGTCCGGGTAGAAGCCCGTGGCCACGCACACCAAAGTCTTCTTCTTCTTCTTCTTCTTCTTCCCCTGCTGGCCGCACTCCTCTGCCCAAGGTTTCAGCAAGGTCACCTTGGGTGGCGTCGGAACTCGCTCAGCTTCTGTGGGGACAAAGAAGGATTCGCCAAACTTACCTTTTCCTCCACACCAAAGACAATTGACAGCCTTCAAGAAACCCACAGGAAGTCTTCTTCAACCCCATCAACACTTTTCTACCACTATTTAGTCCTCACCTAGGTCTCTGTCACAAACCATAACCCCATCAACACTATTTAGTCCTCACCTAGGTCTCTGTCACAAACCATAACCCCATCAACACTATTTAGTCCTCACCTAGGTCTCTGTCACAAACCATAACCCCATCAACACTATTTAGTCCTCACCTAGGTCTCTGTCACAAACCATAACCCCATCAACAGTTTTCTACCACTATTTAGTCCTCACCTAGGTCTCTGTCACAAACCATAACCCCATCAACACTTTTCTACCACTATTTAGTCCTCACCTAGGTCTCTGTCACAAACCATAACCCCATCAACAGTTTTCTACCACTATTTAGTCCTCACCTAGGTCTCTGTCACAAACCATAACCCCATCAACACTTTTCTACCACTATTTAGTCCTCACCTAGGTCTCTGTCACAAACCATAACCTCATCAACACTTTTCTACCACTATTTAGTCCTCACCTAGGTCTCTGTCACAAACCATAACCCCATCAACACTATTTAGTCCTCACCTAGGTCTCTGTCACAAACCATAACCCCATCAACACTTTTCTACCACTATTTAGTCCTCACCTAGGTCTCTGTCACAAACCATAACCCCATCAACACTTTTCTACCACTATTTAGTCCTCACCTAGGTCTCTGTCACAAACCATAACCCCATCAACACTATTTAGTCCTCACCTAGGTCTCTGTCACAAACCATAACCCCATCAACACTTTTCTACCACTATTTAGTCCTCACCTAGGTCTCTGTCACAAACCATAACCCCATCAACACTTTTCTACCACTATTTAGTCCTCACCTAGGTCTCTGTCACAAACCATAACCCCATCAACACTTTTCTACCACTATTTAGTCCTCACCTAGGTCTCTGTCACAAACCATAACCCCATCAACACTATTTAGTCCTCACCTAGGTCTCTGTCACAAACCATAACCCCATCAACACTATTTAGTCCTCACCTAGGTCTCTGTCACAAACCATAACCCCATCAACACTTTTCTACCACTATTTAGTCCTCACCTAGGTCTCTGTCACAAACCATAACCCCATCAACAGTTTACTACCACTATTTAGTCCTCACCTAGGTCTCTGTCACAAACCATAACCCCATCAACAGTTTTCTACCACTATTTAGTCCTCACCTAGGTCTCTGTCACAAACCATAACCCCATCAACACTATTTAGTCCTCACCTAGGTCTCTGTCACAAACCATAACCCCATCAACAGTTTACTACCACTATTTAGTCCTCACCTAGGTCTCTGTCACAAACCATAACCCCATCAACACTTTTCTACCACTATTTAGTCCTCACCTAGGTCTCTGTCACAAACCATAACCCCATCAACAGTTTACTACCACTATTTAGTCCTCACCTAGGTCTCTGTCACAAACCATAACCCCGTCAACAGTTTTCTACCACTATTTAGTCCTCACCTAGGTCTCTGTCACAAACCATAACCCCATCAACAGTTTTCTACCACTATTTAGTCCTCACCTAGGTCTCTGTCACAAACCATAACCCCATCAACACTTTTCTACCACTATTTAGTCCTCACCTAGGTCTCTGTCACAAACCATAACCCCATCAACACTTTTCTACCACTATTTAGTCCTCACCTAGGTCTCTGTCACAAACCATAACCCCATCAACACTTTTCTACCACTATTTAGTCCTCACCTAGGTCTCTGTCACAAACCATAACCCCATCAACACTTTTCTACCACTATTTAGTCCTCACCTAGGTCTCTGTCACAAACCATAACCCCATCAACACTTTTGTACCACTATTTAGTCCTCACCTAGGTCTCTGGCACAAACCATAACCCCATCAACACTTTTGTACCACTATTTAGTCCTCACCTAGGTCTCTGTCACAAACCATAACCCCATCAACACTTTTCTACCACTATTTAGTCCTCACCTAGGTCTCTGTCACAAACCATAACCCCATCAACACTATTTAGTCCTCACCTAGGTCTCTGTCACAAACCATAACCCCATCAACACTTTTCTACCACTATTTAGTCCTCACCTAGGTCTCTGTCACAAACCATAACCCCATCAACAGTTTACTACCACTATTTAGTCCTCACCTAGGTCTCTGTCACAAACCATAACCCCATCAACAGTTTTCTACCACTATTTAGTCCTCACCTAGGTCTCTGTCACAAACCATAACCCCATCAACACTATTTAGTCCTCACCTAGGTCTCTGTCACAAACCATAACCCCATCAACACTTTTCTACCACTATTTAGTCCTCACCTAGGTCTCTGTCACAAACCATAACCCCATCAACAGTTTTCTACCACTATTTAGTCCTCACCTAGGTCTCTGTCACAAACCATAACCCCATCAACACTATTTAGTCCTCACCTAGGTCTCTGTCACAAACCATAACCCCATCAACACTTTTCTACCACTATTTAGTCCTCACCTAGGTCTCTGTCACAAACCATAACCCCATCAACAGTTTTCTACCACTATTTAGTCCTCACCTAGGTCTCTGTCACAAACCATAACCCCATCAACACTATTTAGTCCTCACCTAGGTCTCTGTCACAAACCATAACCCCATCAACACTTTTCTACCACTATTTAGTCCTCACCTAGGTCTCTGTCACAAACCATAACCCCGTCAACAGTTTTCTACCACTATTTAGTCCTCACCTAGGTCTCTGTCACAAACCATAACCCCATCAACACTATTTAGTCCTCACCTAGGTCTCTGTCACAAACCATAACCCCATCAACACTTTTCTACCACTATTTAGTCCTCACCTAGGTCTCTGTCACAAACCATAACCCCATCAACACTTTTCTACCACTATTTAGTCCTCACCTAGGTCTCTGTCACAAACCATAACCCCATCAACACTTTTGTACCACTATTTAGTCCTCACCTAGGTCTCTGTCACAAACCATAACCCCATCAACACTTTTGTACCACTATTTAGTCCTCACCTAGGTCTCTGGCACAAACCATAACCCCATCAACACTTTTGTACCACTATTTAGTCCTCACCTAGGTCTCTGTCACAAACCATAACCCCATCAACAGTTTTCTACCACTATTTAGTCCTCACCTAGGTCTCTGTCACAAACCATAACCCCATCAACAGTTTTCTACCACTATTTAGTCCTCACCTAGGTCTCTGTCACAAACCATAACCCCATCAACAGTTTTCTACCACTATTTAGTCCTCACCTAGGTCTCTGTCACAAACCATAACCCCATCAACACTATTTAGTCCTCACCTAGGTCTCTGTCACAAACCATAACCCCATCAACACTTTTCTACCACTATTTAGTCCTCACCTAGGTCTCTGTCACAAACCATAAACCCATCAACACTTTTCTACCACTATTTAGTCCTCACCTAGGTCTCTGTCACAAACCATAACCCCATCAACACTTTTCTACCACTATTTAGTCCTCACCTAGGTCTCTGTCACAAACCATAACCCCATCAACACTTTTCTACCACTATTTAGTCCTCACCTAGGTCTCTGTCACAAACCATAACCCCATCAACACTTTTCTACCACTATTTAGTCCTCACCTAGGTCTCTGTCACAAACCATAACCCCATCAAGTTTTCTACCACTGTTAGTCCTCACCTAGGTCTCTGTCACAAACCATAACCCCATCAACACTTTTCTACCACTATTTAGTCCTCACCTAGGTCTCTGTCACAAACCATAACCCCATCAACACTATTTAGTCCTCACCTAGGTCTCTGTCACAAACCATAACCCCATCAACACTTTTCTACCACTATTTAGTCCTCACCTAGGTCTCTGTCACAAACCATAACCCCATCAACACTATTTAGTCCTCACCTAGGTCTCTGTCACAAACCATAACCCCATCAACAGTTTACTACCACTATTTAGTCCTCACCTAGGTCTCTGTCACAAACCATAACCCCATCAACAGTTTTCTACCACTATTTAGTCCTCACCTAGGTCTCTGTCACAAACCATAACCCCATCAACACTTTTCTACCACTATTTAGTCCTCACCTAGGTCTCTGTCACAAACCATAACCCCATCAACACTTTTCTACCACTATTTAGTCCTCACCTAGGTCTCTGTCACAAACCATAACCCCATCAACACTATTTAGTCCTCACCTAGGTCTCTGTCACAAACCATAACCCCATCAACAGTTTACTACCACTATTTAGTCCTCACCTAGGTCTCTGTCACAAACCATAACCCCATCAACAGTTTTCTACCACTATTTAGTCCTCACCTAGGTCTCTGTCACAAACCATAACCCCATCAACACTTTTCTACCACTATTTAGTCCTCACCTAGGTCTCTGTCACAAACCATAACCCCATCAACAGTTTTCTATCACTATTTAGTCCTCACCTAGGTCTCTGTCACAAACCATAACCCCATCAACACTTTTCTACCACTATTTAGTCCTCACCTAGGTCTCTGTCACAAACCATAACCCCATCAACACTTTTCTACCACTATTTAGTCCTCACCTAGGTCTCTGTCACAAACCATAACCCCATCAACAGTTTTCTACCACTATTTAGTCCTCACCTAGGTCTCTGTCACAAACCATAACCCCATCAACAGTTTTCTACCGCTATTTAGTCCTCACCTAGGTCTCTGTCACAAACCATAACCCCATCAACAGTTTACTATCACTATTTAGTCCTCACCTAGGTCTCTGTCACAAACCATAACCCCATCAACAGTTTACTATCACTATTTAGTCCTCACCTAGGTCTCTGTCACAAACCATAACCTTCATTTTGGACCAACATAAAACCGTTCTTTCTGCAAACGTTGTCCGTGATGTCTTCACCAAAGCTGTTTGTCAATGAAAAGCCATCAGTCAAAGTCATTTCTTTCAAATATTTCAAATTAAACAATTGTTCCTGTTTTTGTAAAAACTGAAATCAATTTTGGACTTTCATCGTTTTGTAAACGTTGTCTGTGATTTAGTCTTTAAGTTGAATGTTTTTCTAAACATTGAAGATGATTTTCCCTGGAATGAACCTAACGTACGTCTTCTGGTAGGAACTTAAGTCGACTTTTAGTTTTTTTCAACAAATACAAAGAACATGTTTTCCCAATTCAGTCGCCAATGACGTTTTTATAAAAATCCAAGACAAGTTAGTCTTTCCTCAACACCAAAGACAATTTACAGCCTTCAATAAACCCCGAGAACGTGTTTTTTAACCCCATGAACATTTTACTACCACTATTTAGTCCTCACCTAGGTCTCTGTCACAAACCATAACCCCATCAACAGTTTTCTACCACTATTTAGTCCTCACCTAGGTCTCTGTCACAAACCATAACCTTCATTCCTGAATTTCAACAAATATAAATCCATTTTTTCTGGAAACGTTGTCTATGATGTCTGCACCAGAGCTGTTTGTTAATGAAAATTGATCAGTGAAATTCCTTCTATCCATCCATTTTCCTACCGCTTATCCCTTTCGGGGTCGCGGGAGATGCTGGAGTGAAAGTAATTTGTTTCAAATATTTCAAATCAAACTAATGTTCCTTTTTTTGTAAAAACTGAAATCAATTTTAGACCTTCATCGTTTTGTAAACGTTGTCTGTGATTTAGTCTTTAAGTTGAATGTTTTTCTAAACATTGAAGATGATTTTCTCTGGAATGAACCTGACATTTTTCTTTTTGTAAGAAATTAATTTGACTTTTAGATTTTTTCTAACAAACACAATGAACGTGTTTTCCCAATTCAGTCACCAATGACGTTTTTATCGGAATCCAAGACAAGTTAGTCTTTGATGAACCCAAACACGGAGTTGTCGTAACCATCAAAGACTAGTTGATTCCAAATAACGGAGCTGCTTTGGAGTCTAGTGGGGTACGTATTTTTGAAGACAATTCAATTGTCGGTGAGGATTTAGACTTTTCAGTCAACCTAACATTTGCCATGATTTAGTCTCTGATTAGTTGAATGTGGGTGTTTTTAGAAACATGAAAGATAAATGTCTATGGATGTTGTCCTTCATCAGGTCTTTGTCATCTCAGGTCAGTCAATCCATCACAACTGGACTGTTTGGTTTGTACTAAAAGACGTTTGAGATGTGGAATACAAAATCAAAGATAAATCAGTCGACCAAGCCCACTTAAGAAGAACCTAGCCTACGTCTTTTTGTCACAGTCCAAGACTATTTGAAGGACAACAAAGGTAATGTACTCGTCTTGGCAATCATCCTGAAGGAGTTAGTCCTCAATAAAATCAGGTAGGATTTAGGAGCGTTAGTCAGTGACCCTGATGTACGGCTTTTGTCGACATCTGTTGAACCCGCCGTATGTTTGCCTACAAATCAAAGACAAAGTAGTCCTCAATCAAGTCAAAAAAATAGTTGTTCATAATATTTAAACACGGTAAAGTAGTCAATGAACGTACGTGTTTGTTACGTGCAAACAATGCATAGCATAAAACCTCCACTTGGACTTGATATGATCGTAAAGTCCGTACATTTCATTTATGCTAACAATACATACAATAATTTCATGATCATGTTTTATTTCAGTTTGACTCCCTTAGTTTTCAGCAGCCCTGGGTTTGTGTTTCTTAGTTGCCATGGGTGCTGATTATTTTCAAAACTTTCCAGAACATGACGTGATGCGGTCGGACATTTACTCACAGCAGCAGCACGAGGGCCAGGAAGGTGAAAATAATCAGCACCCATGGCAACTAGGGTTGTAGGGTATACCGGTCGGTATTTGTATAGTACCGCGATACTAATGAATCATACTGCCTCTGAAAGCTACTTCTAAATCACTAATCCTTGCCTCCATGGTGACAAATAAAGTTTCTTAAAAGTAGCATTATCACTGGAGGATGAGGAATAGCTAAACATGCTTTACTACACACCGTAGGAGGATACAATAGCTCACCCCCGTCACAATGTAAACAAACGCCATGGGTGGATCTACACCTGACATCCACTGTACTGATACCAAGTACAGGAGCATATCTAGTCAATACTACTATGATTACATCGATGTTTTTTATCATCACAAAATCTTTGGTTATTTTTATTGTTCATAAAGTCATGAAATACGTCCCTGGACACATAAGAACTTTAATTGAGACCAATCTATGATCCTGTAACTACTTGGTATCGGATCCATACCTAAATGTGTGGTATCATCCAAAACTAATGTCAAGTATCAACGAAGATAAGAATACGTGGTTATAACATGTGAACAAAAGTGTAGATAGAACATGTTAAAACAGAAAACAGGGCGACACCTACCCTTTACATCGGTATTTTTTAACCATATTATTATTGGTTTATTAGGTATTGGGTTTTATTGTATGATCCTGTAACTACTTGGTATCAGATCCATACCGAAATGTGTGCTATCATCCAAAACTAATGTCAAGTATCAAAGAAGAGAAGAACAAGTGATTATTACATTTGAACAGAAGTGTAGATAGAAGAGAAATTAAGCAGATATTAACAGTAAGTGAACAAGTAGATGAATAATCAATTTTTACAGTTTGTCCCTCATAATGTGTATAAAATAATAGGTGTATAAATGACACAATATGTTACTGCAGACTAATTAGGAGTATTTGTTTGTTTACTTACTACTAAAAGACAAGTTGTCTAGTATGTTCAACATTTTATTTGAGGACTAACTAACAATAATAAACATATGTTTCATGCACACTAACATTTTTTTCTTACAATGAAGACATTTTTTGTGGTGGAAAAGTTTGGAAATGATTAGTGGTAGCGGTACAACACTAATGGCTACTAAGAAAAACAAACCCTGGGGTGCTGAGAACAGAAGAGAGGGGGTCAAACAATAAAATACATTCATCATAAAATGTGTGCAAGATTCCTTTTAGCTTTAGTCTTATGATGATTATTTCATTAAACACAATAACACTTTTCAACCTTGTTGTTGTTGTTTTTTCCGTCGTAAACAACAAAGAACATTTGCATATTTCATTGAACGGTCTTCCTGACAAAGTGAAGTTCCTCACAATTTCACCTTAAAAAACGGAGCATTTGTGACAGTTTGTGCTGGTTTACCGCACACGAAGCAAAGCCCCAGACTGTTGACATGAAACTCCAAAGAAGTTTCCTCGCAGCTGCAAAACTCTCACAGCAGATCAAAAAAAACAAGAAATGAATTGGCTGAGAACCAAAAGTTTCATTGCTGCTTGGAAGTGAAAACCTCAACAAGAAGTGTTCCTACGAGCACGAGCTGACTTTCACACATCTGAGCGCTACTTTGGCAAATAAAAAGCTGCAAAATCCCACAACCAAACCCTGTCCGCCTCACCTCAAGCAAAAGAGCCGCCAGTGGATTTTGTTTGGCACATTTTCTTACCTAAAACGCTGACTTTGGTCCCTGCAGAGAAAAAAGCTGGGTCGTAGGAGCACAGAGACTTCCAGCTGTGACACAAACCTCCTCAAGCTGCTCTGTCTGAGCCCAGGAGGCAGGACTGCTTTGTGGAGCGGACTAAGACCTCCACTTCAACTCTGCGCCTGCTAACAAGAGGACTAACGTCTTCTTTTGTTTCCTTAACGACCAATACTTTACTTTAAACCACTTTCCTTGTGACTGAAGGCAAAGACAATAACTGTGCAGTTGTCTTCTAGCCTAAACTAGTTGATATAAACTACTGCAGTTTTAAATGCTGTCTTACCTAGAACTGTTAGTCTTGTCCCTGAGCCAAAGAAAACTTCAGAACTATAACCAGTCACAGTGTCCTGTTCACCAAAATCTGCTACTCTATTTTTTCACAACCCTCCAACTTTATCTCCGTTTGAAACAGTTTTCTCAGAATCTTTTCAATTCCTTACATTGATCTATTCTGGTGTCTTACCTAGAACCGTTAGTCTAGTTCTTGCGCCAAAGAAAACTTCCAAACTATAACCAGTCACAGTGTCCACCTAAATCTGCTACTCTTTTTTTTTTTTTTATCCCGCAACTTTAGCTCCATTTGAAACAGTTTTCTCAGTATCTTTTCAATTCCTTACTTCGACTTATTCTGGTGTATTACCTAGAACCGTTAGTCTTGTTCCTGAGCCAAAGAAAACTTCAGAGCTATAACCAGTCACAGTGTCCTGTTCACCAAAATCTGCTACTGTATTTTTTCCAATCCTTCAACTTTATCCCCGTTTGAAGCAGTTTTCTCAGAATCTTTTCAATTCCTTACACTGACTTATTCTGGTGTCTTACCTAGAACTGTTAGTCTTGTTCCTGGGCCAAAGAAAACTTCCAAACTATAACCAGTCACAGTGTCCACCCAAATCTGCTACTCTTTTTTTTATCCCGCAATTTTAGCTCTGTTTGAAGTAGTTTTCTCAGAATCTTTTCAATTCCTTACACTGACTTATTCTGGTGTCTTACCTAGAACTGTCAGTCTTGTTCCCAGGCCAAAGAAAACTTCAGAACTATAACCAGTTAAAGTGCTCTGTACGCCAAAATCTTTTTCAATGCTCCAACTTCATCTCCGTTTGAAACAGTTTTCTCTGAATCTCTTCAATTCCTTACATTGACTTATTTTGGTGTCTTACCTAGAACTGCTAGTCTTGTTCCTGTGCCAAAGCAAACTCTAGAGCTATAACTAGTCACAGTGTTTTTTTGGCAAAAATCTTTTTCAACCCGCCAACTTTATCTCTCTGTTTGAAACAGTTTTCTCAGAATCTTTTCAATTCCTTACATTGAATTATTCTGGTGTCTTACCTAGAACTGTTAGTCTTGTTCCCGCGCCAAAGTGTGCTTCATAATAGCTATTCACAGTGCGGTTTTCCCGTGTAGAAAACTACATAGATACTTTTTTTCCAACTTGAACTCCAATAAATAAAGTTCCCATTAACGCTCTGAAAGTATTTAAAGTATTTACATTGACTTGTTCTGGTGTCTTACCTAGAACTTTTAGTCTTGTTCCTGGGCAAAATAAAACTTCAGAGCAATAACCAGTCACAGTGTCCTGTTCACCAAAATGTGCTACTCTATTTTATCCAATCCTCCAACTTTATCTCCGTTCGAAACATTTTCTCAGACTCTCTTCGATTCCTTACATCGACTTATTCTGGTGTCTTACCTAGAACTGTTAGTCTTGTTCCCACACCAAAGACAAATTCAGAACTATAACCAGTCACAGTCTCCTGTTCACCAAAATCTACTACTCTATTTTTTCCAATCCTCCAACTTCATCTCCGTTTGAAACAGTTTTCTCAGAATCTTTTCAATTCCTTACATCAACTTATTCTGGTGTCTTACCTAGAACTGTTAGTCTTGTTCCTGGGCCAAAGAAAACTTCCAAACTATAACCAGTCACAGTGTCCACCCAAATCTGCTACTCTTTTTTTTATCCCGCAATTTTAGCTCTGTTTGAAGTAGTTTTCTCAGAATCTTTTCAATTCTTTACATCGACTTATTCTGGTGTTTTACCTAGAACTGGTAGTCTTGTTCCTGGGCCAAATAAAACTTCAGAGCTATAACCAGTCATAGTGTTCTATTCGCCAAAATCTTTTTCAACCCTGCAACTTCATCTCCGTTTGAAACAGTTTCCTCAGAATCTTTTCAATTCCTAACATCGACTTATTCTGGTGTCTTACCTAGAACTGTTAGTCTTGTTCCCGCACCAAAGTGGGCTTCAGAATAGCTAGTCACAGTGCGGTTTTCTCGTGCAGAAAACGAACGTCGCTCTTTTTTTCCTCCAACTTTTAACTCCATCATATTATTTTTTCATTAAGGCTCTGACTTAAAGTCTTTACATTGACTTATTCTGGTGTCTTACCTAGAACTGTTAGCCTTGTTCCTGCGCCAAAGAAAATTACCAATCCGAGTCGCCACAGTGCAAGTGTTTTGTGTGCTTACCAACCCAGGATGACGCTAGGCCTTTTCTCCAACTTTATCGTCATTAAAAGTAATGTTCTATTAACACGCTTTAAGTCTTTACATTGACTTATTCTGGTGTCTTACCTAGAACCGTTAGTCTTGTTCCTGCACCAAAGAAAGCTTCTCTGCCGTAACTATCCACAGTGCAGTTGTCTCGTGCACCAAACAGCGTGACTTACCCTCCTACCCCACCATCTTCAACTCTTATAAGATAACAATTTCTTTTAAACTCCTTAAATTGACCAATTCTGGTGTCTTACCTAGAACTGTTAACCTCAAAGGAGACTTGAGAAGAAGACACGTTGCAGGTGTCTGGTACCCAAAACAACCCAGAACCACTACATGCATTACTCCCAACTTTAGTTTGATCAAAAAAGCTATTTGCTTGTAAGATTCTGGACTGGTCTACAGTTCCTACGGCGGGTGTCTGACCTGGTAGAAACGTTAACCTTGTTCCTGCTCCAAAACGTCAACTCCAGCCTGTTGGAGCCCTTTTGGCACTAGCAACTAGTAACCCTAACCCTTTGGCCTCCCCAAGAAACTGTAGTTCTACTCACCAAGAACGGTCAGTTTGGTACCCTGGCCAAAGTAGGCTTCATAAGTGGCACAGAGTCAACACGCCGACATAAAAACCACATCGGTCCAAACTTCTCCTCCCTTGCCAGAAAACCCCTTGGTGGTGCTAGCAAATCCCTGGTTGTCTTCCCTTTGGTCCACTGTGGTCCCAGTTAAGAAGGTCTTCATCCTTCTGTCAGCGGGACTCCACAGTCCAGACTATTCACTTCTCCATCCTTCATCCCTTCTCCCAAGAGGTCTTTAAAAAAGCAGAATGTGTCCTGACGAGCAGGACAAGGACTTGTGAAGACTTCCTTCCTCAAGGGGAGTGAAGACAAGTGGCATTTCTGCTGTGAAGAAGATCTCCTGTCACCTCCCGGCATGGATCTAATGGGAGGAGGTTTTTGTACGGCCCCTCAGTTGCCTTGTATCACCGTGGCCCCCTGTACCCACGGTGTGAACGCCCCACTCAAAAACCTGCACCAGTTTTTTCTGCTTCTGACTTCCCCCCACCAGCAGAACTCTCACCCCCCACCACGGAGCTCCATATCTCAGCTGGCATCTCCACTCTCAGGCTGCTATTTGTGTGGCGCTAAGAAAAGAAACTCAACTCAGGAAGAAAAGGCGGGGATGCTGCAAACCAGTTCACTCCTATCCAACACCCCTGGGGGGCAAAATTTTGAGAAAAAAAATCAATGTATACAAAGCCCAAAAGCAGTGAAGTTGTCACCTTGTGTAAATGGTAAATAAAAAGAGAATACAAATATTTGCAAATCCTATTCAACTTATATTCAATTGAATAGACAAGATACTTAACATTAATAACTTTGACCTTTTTTTTGCAAATTTGCCCTCATTTGGAATTTAATGCCTGCAAAATGTTTAAAAAAGCTGGCACAAGTGGCAAACAAGACAGAAAGCTGAGGAATGCTCATTCAATCAATCAATCAATGTTTACTTATATAGTCCTAAATCACTAGTGTCTCAAAGGGCTTCACAAACCACTACGACATCCTCGGTAGGCCCACATAAGGGCAAGGAAAACTCACACCCAGTGGGACGTCGGTGACAATGATGACTATGAGAACCTTGGAGAGGAGGAAAGCAATGGATGTCGAGCGGGTCTAACATGATACTGTGAAAGTTCAATCCATAATGGATCCAACACAGTCGCGAGAGTCCAGTCCAAAGCGGATCCAACGCAGCAGCGAGAGTCCTGTTCACAGCGGAGCCAGCAGGAAACCATCCCAAGCGGAGGCGGATCAGCAGCGCAGAGATGTCCCCAGCCGATACACAGGCGATCAGTACATGGCCACCGGATCGGACCGGACCCCCTCCACAAGGGAGAGTGGGACATAGTGGGACATCATCAAATACTTATTTGGAACATGCCACAGGTGAACAGGCAAATTGGAAACAGGTGGGTGCTGTCACGCCAAATTTCTTCGCCCCAAACAAAAACCTTCCCCCGGAAGACATTTGGCGTGACAGCCCCTCTAATGCCTGAAGGACCCCAATGAGGGCGTGGCAATACCAAGTTATATGACTCTTAAGGGTTAGAGCTGCAAAATTAGCGAAGCAAACATAGCTTGAAAGGTTAGCATGAGGGAAAGCTAATATTTTTTCCTCACTGTTATTTTTCAGCAATGACAATCAGCCAATTATAAAGCTTTTAAAACAGGCAGCTGTGTGGGCTGCTTTAATGTCTTTCATGTCCTTTGTGTTCTTTGATGTTTCCCTCTTACACACATGTGCGAGGGATGTGTACTATGGCTATGAGTTGTTGTTGTTTTTTCTCTAGGCCTCAGTCTGGACCCCCTCTCTGGGGCCCAGGCTTAGACCAATTTTTTTATTTTCATTTATTTTATTTTCATTTTGTCTTTTTTTCTCCCATAGCTATAAAAACAGCTTCCATGAAATGCTCAGTCTTTCACAAGAAAGGATGGGGCGAGGTACACCCCTTTGTCCACAACTGCGTGAGCAAATAGTCAAACAGTTTAAGAACAACCTTTCTCAAAGTGACATTGCAAGAAATTGAGGGATTTCAACATCTACGCTCCATAATATCATCAAAAGGTTCAGAGAATCTGGAGAAATCACTCCACGTAAGCAGCATGGCCGGAAACCAACATTGAATGACCGTGACCTTCCATCCCTCAGACGGCACTGTATCAAAAACCGACATCAATCTCTAAAGGATATCACCACATGGGCTCAGGAACACTTCAGAAAACCACTGTCACTAAAAAAAAGTTTGTCGCTACATCTGTAAGTGCAAGTTAAAGATCTACTATGCAAAGCAAAATCCAGAAACGCCGCCGGCTTCTCTGGGCCCGAGATCATCTAAGATGGACTGATGCAAAGTGGAAAAGTGTTCTGTGGTCTGACGAGTCCACATTTCACATTGTTTTTGGAAATATTCGGCACGATGTCATCCGGACCAAAGGGGAAGCAAACCATCCAGACTGTTATCTATGCAAAGTGTAAAAGCCAGCATGTGTGATGGTATGGGGGTGTATTAGTGATTGTTGTAGGGTGAAAGTGTTGTAGTCAGCATGTGTGATGGTATGGGGGTGTATTAGTGATTGTTGTAGGGTGAAAGTGTTGTAGTCAGCATGTGTGATGGTATGGGGGTGTATTAGTGATTGTTGTAGGGTGAAAGTGTTCTAGTCAGCAGGTGTGATGTATGGGGGTGTATTAGTGAACAAGACATGGGTAACTTACACATGTGTGATGGTATGGGGGTGTATTAGTGCCCAAAGCATGGGTAACTTACACATGTGTGATGGTATGGGGGTGTATTAGTGAACAAGACATGGGTAACTTACACATGTGTGATGGTATGGGGGTGTATTAGTGAACAAGACATGGGTAACTTACACATGTGTGATGGTATGGGGGTGTATTAGTGAACAAGACATGGGTAACTTACACATGTGTGATGGTATGGGGGTGTATTAGTGAACAAGACATGGGTAACTTACACATGTGTGATGGTATGGGGGTGTATTAGTGAACAAGACATGACTAACTTACACATGTGTGATGGTATGGGGGTGTATTAGTGAACAAGACATGGGTAACTTACACATGTGTGATGGTATGGGGGTGTATTAGTGAACAAGACATGGGTAACTTACACATGTGTGATGGTATGGGGGTGTATTAGTGCCCAAGACATGGGTAACTTACACATGTGTGATGGTATGGGGGTGTATTAGTGAACAAGGCATGGGTAACTTACACATGTGTGATGGTATGGGGGTGTATTAGTGCCCAAGACATGGGTAACTTACACATGTGTGATGGTATGGGGGTGTATTAGTGAACAAGACATGGGTAACTTACACATGTGTGATGGTATGGGGGTGTATTAGTGAACAAGGCATGGGTAACTTACACATGTGTGATGGTATGGGGGTGCATTAGTGCCCAAGACATGGGTAACTTACACATGTGTGATGGTATGGGGGTGTATTAGTGAACAAGACATGGGTAACTTACACATGTGTGATGGTATGGGGGTGTATTAGTGAACAAGACATGGGTAACTTACACATGTGTGATGGTATGGGGGTGTATTAGTGCCCAAGACATGGGTAACTTACACATGTGTGATGGTATGGGGGTGTATTAGTGCCCAAGACATGGGTAACTTACACATGTGTGATGGTATGGGGGTGTATTAGTGAACAAGACATGGGTAACTTACACATGTGTGATGGTATGGGGGTGTATTAGTGAACAAGGCATGGGTAACTTACACATGTGTGATGGTATGGGGGTGCATTAGTGCCCAAGACATGGGTAACTTACACATGTGTGATGGTATGGGGGTGTATTAGTGAACAAGACATGGGTAACTTACACATGTGTGATGGTATGGGGGTGTATTAGTGCCCAAGACATGGGTAACTTACACATGTGTGATGGTATGGGGGTGTATTAGTGAACAAGACATGGGTAACTTACACATGTGTGATGGTATGGGGGTGTATTAGTGCCCAAGACATGGGTAACTTACACATGTGTGATGGTATGGGGGTGCATTAATGGCCAAGGCATGGGTAACTTACACATCTGTGAAGGCACCATTAATGCTGAAAGGTACATACAGGTTTTGGAGCAACATATGTTGTCATCCAAGCAACGTTATCATGGACGCCCCTGCTTATTTCAGCAAGACAATGCCAAGCCACGTGTTCCAAAAGAGTGGCTTCGTGGCTTTCGTAGTAAAAGAGTGTGGGTACTTTCCTGGCCCGCCTGCGGTCCAGACCGGTCTCCAATGAAAAATGTGTGGCACATTATGAAGTGTAAAATAGGACAGCGGAGACCCCGGACTGTTGAAGGACTGAAGCTCTACATAAAACAAGAATGGGAAAGAATTCCACTTTCAAAGCTTCAACAATTAGTTTCCTCAGTTCCCAAACGTTTATTGAGTGTTGTTCAAAGAAAAGGTGATGTAACACAGTGGTGAACATGCCCTTTCCCAACTACTTTGGCACGTGTTACAGCCATGAACAATAAAGTTTATGAGTTTGAACATGAAATATGTTGTCTTTAATTGGATATGATTGATAGGACAGAGATTGTCCAATCAGTCATTTCCACTTCATGGAGGAGTGTTGCATTTGAGGGCTTTATTCATCCCACAATGGGGCAATGATGCGGTTGCAATGCAGATACAAAAAGTAAAGTAAAAACCACATGAAAACAAGAGGGAAACCCCCAAGGGGGACGGGGGGGTGGGGGTTGCCCACATATGTGGTCCTGCTGTCCAAGGTTTCTCATAGTCACCGTCACCGACGTTCCACTGGGGTGAGTTTTTCCTTGCCTGTACCGCGGATGTCTTTGTAGCTTGTGCAGCCCTTTGAGACACTTGTGATTTAGGACTACATAACTGAACATTGATTGATTGTATTGTACTTTTAAGTTTTTCACTCGTTTCACCATTCTTCTCTCTGACTGTCAGGGACGGGGGAGGCACAGCCCACCCCCCCAAGCCCATGTCATGGCAACGAGTGTCAGGTTCAAACACTGATGACATCTATTAAACAAAACAAAAGGCAAATAATCAAACAGACAGAATTAAATTTGGACTCAGATCTGAGGAGAGACATGGCAACAGTACTCTCTGTACAGTCCTGCACCACGTTCTGCCCCAAGATTGTACTCCTCCTTCTTTATTTGACTTTCTCCCCCCTCCTTCCCACAGCTGCTTTCTGAGGGAAGTGGATCGTAAACAGCGTTGCCTTCGGTTACCGAACAGTTCGAAGAGTTCATCAAATACTTCAAAAAGAGTTCCATAAAACAGTTCAAAGAGAGTCCCATGAAATAGTTCAAAAATAGTTCGTAAAATACTTCAAAAAGAGTTCCTCTGGAAGTTGGGCAGATCCTGCCATCTGTCTGCTTTGTAGTCCCAGTGGAGTTTTACGAGCATTCTTCTTGGAAGGTTTCAAAAACAGCCTTTTGTCTTCTTGTCAGGAACTCAATGTAATTCAAAGTTTTTTGTGATAATTTAGAAACAATTATTCTAACAGCGAGTCTCAAGTTTGTATTTCATTTTTATATAGCTTATGTTTGCTGAGGTTTTTTTCCTGGTCGCACACTAAGCCTCCTACAGGAGCATAGTTTAGGATTGGCTTTTATTTCTCCCTCTTGTTGTTTATCCTATCTTTTACAGGGTCTTCAGCCTGCCGGTCCGGTCCAAACTTGTCATATTTGTGTTTTTGTTTCTTGGACGGCTTGACTGGAAGCAAGTTTTGTTACACTTTTTGGGTGCGATGACGAAAAAAATAAAATAAAGCAGCTTTAACTTATTTTGGTGTCCTCTTAACTTCTGGGGGTTTTTGTGCGGTAGAGTAGTTCTCTTTCTGACTGTGGGTACTCGTCGCAGCAAAATACTGGCCGCTGTCAAGGCGGGGTCTCAGTTTGAGGATGTGAAGGTGAGCTATCTTCTCACCATCGCCGCTCACGTTGAAGTGGCCCTCCAGAGGCGCCTCCACCGAGCTTGTTTTGTAGTTCACAGAGGCGATCAACTCCAGGTTGGCAGTCTCGGCAGAGCGTCGGTACCACAGGATGGTGTCGTAATTCTGGATGGCATGGCTGAAGCTCAGCGTGACTTGGTCGTTCTCTCTCCCGAACACGGTGTCAGGTGTCTGGAAAACTTTTGTGTTTTGGCTCAGCTCAACCCCTGAGAAGAAATAAAGTCTTGAAGTCTCTAAGAACATTCCGCCTTGGTGTCCCGCATCGTGGCTCAACGATCAGGATTGATCAGTACACCAGCCTTACCTGCCGTACAGAGGACATGGGCGATGAAGACGATGAGAGCCGAAGACTGAGGCTTCATGTTGAAAGTCGCCACCCAAAGACGCTCTTTGGGACTTTGTATTGATTCTGAAGGAGGCAGGAAGTCACACAGGAAGTCAGCCTTTGCCACCTTTCCGTAGGCATCGAAGAAAAGGGGCGATGTTTGCTCTCGATCCTTCTTAATCAGTCCTGTCTTCAAGACTGTGTCTCAGTCATATCAGGCCCATTTCCACCGCGGTAACTTTCCATGAATAAAATACCCACTGCGTTTCCACTAAAAAACTATCCGGGTAAACAGAGTTCCACCAGAAACTAATTACTTTACGAGTCACCAACAGAGACTTGGAAGATTCGCCAAGAACCTTTGAGGAACGGGCTATGCTATCGACCCCTGATTGATTTGAACACAGTTCAATCAATCAATCAATCAATGTTTACTTATATAGCCCTAAATCGCTAGTGTCTCAAAGGGCTGCACAAACCACTACGACATCCTCGGTAGGCCCACATAAGGGCAAGGAAAACTCACACCCAGTGGGACGTCGGTGACAATAATGACTATGAGAACCTTGGAGAGGAGGAAAGCAATGGATGTGGAGCGGGTCTAACATGATACTGTGAAAGTTCAATCCATAATGGATCCAACACAGCCGCGAGAGTCCAGTCCAAAGCGGATCCAACACACAAGCGAGAGTCCCGTTCACAGCGGAGCCAGCAGGAAACCATCCCAAGCGGAGGCGGATCAGCAGCGCAGAGATGTCCCCAGCCGATACACAGGCAAGCAGTACATGGCCACCGGATCGGACCGGACCCCCTCCACAAGGGAGAGTGGGACATAGGAGAAAAAGAAAAGAAGCGGCAGATCAACTGGTCTAAAAAGCGGTCTATTTAAAGGCTAGAGTATACAAATGAGTTTTAAGGTGAGACTTAAATGCTTCTACTGAGGTGGCATCTCGAACTGTTACCGGGAGGGCATTCCAGAGTACTGGAGCCCGAACGGAAAACGCTCTATAGCCCGCAGACTTTTTTTGGGCTTTGGGAATCACTAATAAGTCGGAATCCTTTGAAGGCAGATTTCTTGCCGGGACATATGGTACAATACAATCTGCAAGATAGGATGGAGCTAGACCGTGTAGTATTTTATACGTAAGTAGTAAAACCTTAAAGTCACATCTTAAGTGCACAGGAAGCCAGTGCAGGTGAGCCATTACAGGTATATATGTATGTATATATGTATATAAAGGCATATACAGTATAGGTATATATGTATATAAAAGTATATACAGTATAGGTATATATGTATGTATATATGTATATAAAGGTATATACAGTATATGTATATATGTATATATAGGTATATACAGTATAGATATATACTTCCGCCATCCTAGTCACTGCCGTTGTGTCCTTGGGCAAGACACTTTACCCACCTGCTCCCAGTGCCACACACACTGGTTTAAATGTAACTTAGATATTGGGTTTCACTATGTAAAGCGCTTTGAGTCACTAGAGAAAAGCGCTATATAAATATAATTCACTAATTCACTATATGTATGTATATATGTATATAAAGGTATATACAGTATAGGTATATATGTATGTATATATGTATATAAAGGTATATACAGTATAGGTATATATGTATGTATATATGTACAGTATATAAAGGTATATACAGTATAGGTATATATGTATGTATATATGTATATAAAGGTATATACAGTATAGATATATATGTATGTATATATGTATATAAAGGTATATACAGTATAGATATATATGTATGTATATAAAGGTATATACAGTATAGGTATATATGTATGTATATATGTATATAAAGGTATATACAGTATAGGTATATATGTATGTATATATGTATATAAAGGTATATACAGTATAGATATATATGTATGTATATATGTATATAAAGGTATATACAGTATAGATATATATGTATGTATATAAAGGTATATACAGTATAGGTATATATGTATGTATATATGTATATAAAGGTATATACAGTATAGGTATATATGTATGTATATATGTATATAAAGGTATATACAGTATAGGTATATATGTATGTATATATGTATATAAAGGTATATACGGTATATATGTATGTATATACGTATATAAAGGTATATACAGTATAGATATATATGTATGTATATATGTATATAAAGGTATATACAGTACAGGCGTAATGTGATCAAACTTTCTTGTTCTTGTCAAAAGTCTAGCAGCCGCATTTTGTACCAACTGTAATCTTTCAATGCTAGACATGGGGAGACCCCAAAATAATACGTTACAGTAATCGAGTAACAGTTGAGGTGGTTCTAAACCATTCGAGTATTCGGGGAAACTTATTTATTTCCATTACAAGCTACTTGACACAGGAGAGAAAGAAGACCTATAAAAACTTGAGTTGCAAGAACGTTTGTAGGCTGAAAAACGCTGATTGGTGGAACATCAGTTATGTGCACACCGACACAATTAATCGGATTAAAAGCCCAACAGGAATAAAAATGCTTAATCTAAACACGTCATTTGTAATATTTGACCCGATCGCACATGTTCGGATAACAATTTCCGCGGATGAAACACTTATTCCGAATTTCATGTCGAGATTATCATGTCTTTGATGTCCGCTATACTTTGGTCGTGAAGGGGGTACTACAGTTAGCGATCTCGGAATGAAGCGACTGTCTTGCTGCTGTCTCCTCCCGTTCAACATGTACATGAGTAATATTAAGTTTGCTGCGCTAAAACGAGACAAACAAAACAAGAGGACGGTCCTGAGTGTCACATGTCGATGTACCATCAAAGAATAGATTCGGTTGTCGTATTAACGAGCTGTTCTATTCACGACCTTGCAGCTACTCCCAGTGCAGGGGTCAGCAACCTTTTTGAAAGCAAGAGCTACTTCTCGGCTACTGATTAATGCCAAGGGCTACCAGTTTGATACACACTTCAATAAATTGTATTTCTGTATGTCATTCCATCGTACATTTTTACGGAAGGTTTTTTTTTGACAATAAATGATGAAAAAAAACACTTAATTGAACAGTTTAAAAGAAGAGAAAACAAGAAAAAGATGAACATTAAATTTTGAAACAGTTTATCTTCAATTTTGACTCTTTAAAATTCAAAATTCTACCGAAAAAAAGAAAAAGTAGCTAATTCGAATCTTTTTGAAAATATTTAAAAAATAATTTATGGAACCTCATTAGTAATTTTTCCTGATTAAGATTAATTTTAGAATTTTGATGACATGTTTTAAATAGGTTCAAATCCAATCTGCACTTTGTTAGAATATATAACAAATTGGATCAAGCTATATTTCTAACAAAGACAAATCATTATTTCTTCTAGATTTTCCAGAACAAAAATTTTAAAAGAAATTCAAAAGACTTTGAAATAAGATTTAAATTTGATTCTACAGATTTTCTAAATTTGCCAGAATATTTTTTGTTCAGAAAAAAAAGTCCTGGAGCATGATGCCCCCTTCACATTTCTGACTGCCCCCTCATATAAGCATGCCTAGAACCGCCCCTGGGTCTCAGACACGTGGCCCGCACCTTAATCTGTAAATTTAATGGTAGTGCGGCCCGCGAGTTTTATATGAATGCCGCTTGACAGCATCACACTTGCCAACCCTCCCAAATTTTCCAGGAGGCTCCCGAATTCTCTGAGCGACTATTCTCGCGAATGTCTGCTGATTTTCACCCAAACAACACTAATGAGGGCGTGTTATGAAGCTTTAATGCCCTCTACAATATGTACTAACAGCTTCTGCCGACACACGTATTTGACTGCAATGCATACTTGGTCAACAGCCATACAGGTTACACTGAAGGTTGTAATATAAACAACTTTAACACTCTTACTAATATGCGCCACACTGTGAACCCACACCAAACAAGAATTACAAACACATATCAGGAGAACATCCGCTCTGTAAGACAACATTAACACGACAGAACAAATACCCAGAATCCCATGCATCCCTAACTATTCCGGGCTACATTATACACCCCCGCTAGCACCAAATCCCCACTCCCCTCCATGCGTCGGTTGGGAGGGGCGGAGGTGTATAATGTAGCCCGGAATAGTTAGGGATGCATGGGATTCTGGGTATTTGTTCTGTTGGGTTACAGTGCAGATGTACTCCCGAAATGTTTCTCATTCTTGTTTGGTGTGGGTTCACAGTGTGGCGCATATTAGCAAGAGTGTTAAAGTTGTTTATATCACAATCCTCAGTGTAACCTGTATGGCTGTTGACCAAGTATGCCTTGCAGAAGCCACATGCAACATGCGACTGGGCACGTAGATGGCATGGTGTAAAAGAGGGCGCGACATGTTTTAGAAGACGTCAAAAGCATTGCTTTCACGGTACGCTCCCAATACTGTAGTCCGGGTAAAATTCGGAGAATGTTTGCCCCGGGTGAGTTCTGGGAGAGGCACTAAAATCCGGACACTTCCCGAAATAATCGGGGGGGGTCGGCAATTATGCAGCTGAGCCACATCAGAGTGATCAAAGAACCGCATGTGGCTCCGGAGCCATGGGTTGCCGAGCCCTGGAGTAGACGGACTACCTGAGCTTTGGGGAAATGTCTGGCCATTTTAAAAGGATCCAGAAATGTTTCTGTTGTTTATATTGACTGCAAGAAGTCAATATGCACGTGCCATGGTGTTGTTCACACTGCCGGTCTCTGCCGTTACCATGCTGCGACATCTGTGGGTAGAACCACCAGGCTAACCTCCGTTCTAATAGGAGTGCTGGGGACGGTTGGATCCAGGTGTGAGGTTGTGGGGGTGTTATCAGGTTTATGACTTGATAAGGCAGCCTAATGCTGCAGCGTGGTAGCTAGCTGCACAATAATAAAGTGCACTGCTGTTCAGGTCGAGCTTTGGGACGATCAGTCGGCACTCTTCATTCACTGAGGAGCTCCCTTTTATCTCCACGTCCACACCCTCCTCCGGGAAGCTTTGTCTGTTGTACATGTAGCCCAGGAGCTGCATCTGCACGTCCAGGTTCTTGTACCAGAGGATCACGTCGTAGCTCGGTATGCTATGAATACATTGGATGGTGGCCGTCTCTCCCGTCTTCTTGATGATGTCACTGGGAGTCTGCTTGACCTTCTCTCCTGCTGAAAAGATGGTGGAACTATGACAAGTCCAGTTGATTGTGGACTAAGTGTTGTTACCTGAGAGCAGAGCAGTGCAGGCAGCAAAGCTGAGGAACAAGAGCACCACCATGTCTTTGGGATTATTAAGTCGCCGTCATCAGCACTGGTCTACTAAAGGGCTGCACCGCATGTGGGCGGGGTCGGCTTTGCAAGCGATTAGGGTAAAACTACATTTTTTTGACCAGGGTTGTGTAAAAAGACAACGGCGTACAGTCACATCCCCCTCTGATGGCGGACGTGAGCATTGCTCGTCTATGACATTGACTTCTTTTGTCAACACAGGGGAATGGCAGCAGCTTGCATGTAAAAATCAAACAACCGAGGGGCAAATATTTATCCATCCATCCATCCATTTTCTACCGCTTATTCCTTTTTGGGGTCACGGGGGGCACTGGCGCCTATCTCAGCTACAATTGGGCGGAAGGCGGGGTACACCCTGGACAAGTCGCCACCTCATCGCAGGGCCAACACAGATAGACAGACAACATTCACACTCACATTTACACAATAAGGCCAATTTAGTGTTGCCAATCAACCTATCCCCAGGTGCATGTCTTTGGAGGTGGGAGGAAGCCGGAGTACCCGGAGGGAACCCACGCATTCACGGGGAGAACATGCAAACTCCACACAGAAAGATCCCGAGCCTGGATTTGAACCCAGGACTGCAGGACCTTCGTATTGTGAGGCAGACACACTAACCCCTCTGCCACCGTGAAGCCGTGCAAATATTTATTAAAAACATAAACATGGTACACAATCTCACCAACCCACTGAACTGTGTGAACAATGTACAAACCCTGTTTCCATATGAGTTGGGAAATTGTGTTAGATGTAAATATAAACAGAATACAATGATTTGCAAATCCTTTTCAAGCCATATTCAGTTGAATATGCTACAAAGACAACATATTTCATGTTCAAACTCATAAACTTTATTTTTTTTGGCAAATAATATCCATCTTCTTCCGCTTATCCAAGGTCGGGTCGCGGGGGCAACAGCCTAAGCAGAGAAACCCAGACTACCCTCTCCCCAGCCACTTGGTCCAGCTCCTGCCAAGGCATTCCCAGGCCAGCCGGGAGACATAGTCTTCCCAACGTGTCCTGGGTCTTCCCCGTGGCCTCCTACCGGTTGGACGTGCCCTAAACACCTCCCTAGGGAGGCGTTCGGGTGGCATCCTGACCAGATGCCCGAACCACCTCATCTGGCTCCTCTCCATGTGGAGGAGCAGCGGCTTTACTTTGAGTTCCTCCCGGATGGCAGAGCTTCTCACCCTATCTCTAAGGGAGAGACCCACCACCCGGCGGAGGAAACTCATTTGGGCCGCTTGTACCCGTGATCTTATTCTTTCGGTCATGACCCAAAGCTCATGACCATAGGTGAGGATGGTAACGTAGATCGACCGGTAAATTGAGAGCTTTCCCTTCCGGCTCAGCTCCTTCTTCACCACAACGGATCGGTACAACGTCCGCATTACTGAAGACGCCGCACCGATCCGCCTGTCGATAAATAATAATTAACTTAATATTTCATGTCTGCAACACATGCCAAAGTAGTTGGGAAAGGGCATGTTCACCACTGTGTTACATCATCTTTTCTTTTTTTTTCTTTCAACAACACTCAATAAACATTTGGGAACTGAGGAAACTAATTGTTGAAGCTTTGAAAGTGGAATTCTTTCCCATTCTTGTTTTATGTAGAGCTTCAGTCCTTCAACATCCTGGGGTCTAAGTTGTCGTATTTTACACTTCATAATGCACCACACATTTTCCATGGGAGACAGGTCTGGACTGCAGGCGGGCCAGGAAAGTACCTGCACTCTTTTACTACGAAGCCACTCTTTTGGAACACGTGGCTTGGCATTGTTTTGCCGAAATAAGCAGGGGCGTCCATGAAAAAGACGGCGCTTCGATGGCAGCATATGTTGTTCCAAAAGCTGTATGTACCTTTCAGCATTAATGGTGCCTTCACAGATGTGTAAGTTACCCATGCCTTGGGCACTAATGCACCCCCATACCATCACACATGCTGGCTTTTACACTTTGCGTGGATAACAGTCTGGATGGTTTGCTTCCCCTTTGGTCCGGATGACACCGTGTGGAATATTTCCAAAAACTATTTGAAATGTGGACTCGTCAGACCACAGAACACCTTTCCACTTTGCATCAGTCCATCTTAGATGATCTCGGGCCCAGAGAAGCCGGCGGCGTTTCTGGATGTTGTTGATAAGTGGCTTTTGCTTTGCATAGTAGAGCTTTAACTTGCACTTACAGATGAGCCCATGTGGTGATATCCTTTAAAGACTGATGTGGGTTTTTGACAAAGTTCTGTCTGAGGGATGGAAGGTCACGGTCATTCAATGTTGGTTTCCGGCCATGCCGCTTACGTGGAGTGATTTCTCCAGATTCTCTGAACCTTTTGATGATATTATGGAGCGTAGATGTTGAAATCCCTAAATGTCTTGCAATGTCACTTTGAGAAAGGTTGTTCTTAAACTGTTTGACTATTTGCTCACGCAGTTGTGGACAAAGGGGTGTACCTCGCCCCATCCTTTCTTGTGAAAGACTGAGCATTTTTTGGGAAGCTGTTTTTATAGCCAATCATGGCACCCACCTGTTCCCAATTAGCCTGCACACCTGTGGGATGTTCCAAATAAGTGTTTGATGAGCATTCCTAAACTTTATCAGTATTTATTGCCACCTTTCCCAACTTCTTTGTCACGTGTTGCTGGCATCAAACAAATTCTAAAGTTAATGATTATTTGCACACAAAAAAATGTTTGAGTTTGAAGATGAAATATGTTGTCTTTGTAGCATATTCAACTGAATATGGCTTGAAAAGGATTTGCAAATCATTGTATTCTGTTTATATTTACATCTAACACAATTGCCCAACTTATATGGAAACGGGGTTTGTAAAACATGTCCATGTTTGTCTTTTTTGAAATTGTGAAATGTTTCGTTAATTTGTTTTCTGGAATTGTGAGTTGTTTCTGTTTTTGTTTTTCTCAAAATTGTGAAGTGTTTTAGGTCATTTGTTTTCTGGAATTGTAGGTTTTTTCGGCTTTTGTATTTGTGTTTTCTGAAATTGTAGGTTGTTGCGGCTATTGTTTGCGTATTTTTTCAATTGTAAAGTGATTTGTCAATTTGTTTTCTGAAATTGTAGGTTGTTTTGGCTATTGCTTTGGTGTGTGTTTTTAATCGTTGAGTTTTTTGTTAATTTGTTTTCTGGAATTGTAGGTTGCTCCAGCTTTTGTCTTTGGGTTTTGTGAAATTGTAAAGTGTTTTGTCAATATGTTTTTTGGAACTGTACGTTGTTTTGGCTGTTTTTTTGTTTTCTGAAATTTTGAAGTGTTTCGTTCATTTTTTTTTTTTGAATTGTGAGTTGTTTCGGTTTTTCTGTTCTGAAATTGTGAAGTGTTTTGTTTATATGTTTTCTGAAATTGTAAGTTGTTTCGGCTGTTGTTTTTGTGTTTTATGAAATTGTAAAGTGTTTTGTTAATTTGTTTCCTGGAATTGTAATTTGTTTCAGCTTTTGTTTTTGTGTTTTCTGAAATTTTTAAGTGTTCTGTTAATTTTTTTTCCGCAGTTGTGAGTGGTTTTGGTTTTTGTTTTCCGAAATTGTGAAGTGTTTTTGGTCATTTGTTTTGTGGAATTGTGAGTTGTTTCGTTTTTTTTGTTTTCTGAAATTGTAGGTTGTTGCGGCTACTGTTTTTGTATTTTTAAATTGCAAAATAATTTGTCAATTTGTTTTCTGAAATTGTAGGTTGTTCCAGCATTTGTCTTTATGTTTTATGAAATTTTAAAGTGTTTTGTTAATGTGTTTTCTGGAATTGTAAGTTGTTTCGCCTATTGTTTGTGTTTTTTTTATTTTTTATTGTTGAGTGTTTTGTTAATTTGTTTTCTGGAATTGTGGGTTGTTTTGGCTATTGTTTTTGTGTTTTTTTAAATTGTTGAGTCTTTTATTAATTTGTTTTCTGGATTTGTAAGTTTTTTTCGGCTATTGTTTGTTTTCTGAAATTGTAAAGTTTGTCTTTGTGTTTTATGAAATTGTAAAGTGTTTTGTTAATGTGTTTTCTGGAATTGTGAGTTGTTTTGGCTATTGTATTTGTGTTGTTTTTTTTATTGTGAAGTGTTTTGTATATGTGTTTTCTGGAATTGTAAGTTGTTTCGCCTATTGTTTGTGTTTTTTTTAATTGTAAGTGTTTTGTTCATTTGTTTTCTGAAATTATGGGTTGTTTCGGCTGTTGTTTTTGTGTTTTATGAAATTGTAAAGTATTTTGTTAATTTTTTGGGGGGGAATTGTGAGTGGTTTCGGTTTTTGTTTTCCGAAATTGTGAAGTGTTTTTGGTCATTTGTTTTGTGGAATTGTGAGTTGTTTCGTTTTTTTTGTTTTCTGAAATTGTAGGTTGTTGCGGCTACTGTTTTTGTATTTTTAAATTGCAAAATAATTTGTCAATTTGTTTTCTGAAATTGTAGGTTGTTCCAGCATTTGTCTTTATGTTTTATGAAATTTTAAAGTGTTTTGTTAATGTGTTTTCTGGAATTGTAAGTTGTTTCGCCTATTGTTTGTGTTTTTTTTATTTTTTATTGTTGAGTGTTTTGTTAATTTGTTTTCTGGAATTGTGGGTTGTTTTGGCTATTGTTTTTGTGTTTTTTTAAATTGTTGAGTCTTTTATTAATTTGTTTTCTGGATTTGTAAGTTTTTTTCGGCTATTGTTTGTTTTCTGAAATTGTAAAGTTTGTCTTTGTGTTTTATGAAATTGTAAAGTGTTTTGTTAATGTGTTTTCTGGAATTGTGAGTTGTTTTGGCTATTGTATTTGTGTTGTTTTTTTTATTGTGAAGTGTTTTGTATATGTGTTTTCTGGAATTGTAAGTTGTTTCGCCTATTGTTTGTGTTTTTTTTAATTGTAAGTGTTTTGTTCATTTGTTTTCTGAAATTATGGGTTGTTTCGGCTGTTGTTTTTGTGTTTTATGAAATTGTAAAGTATTTTGTTAATTTTTTGGGGGGGAATTGTGAGTGGTTTCGGTTTTTGTTTTCCGAAATTGTGAAGTGTTTTTGGTCATTTGTTTTGTGGAATTGTGAGTTGTTTCGGTTTTTGTGTTTTCTGAAATTGTAGGTTGTTGCGGCTACTGTTTGTGTATTTTTAAATTGCAAAGTAATTTGTCAATTTGTTTTCTGAAATTGTAGATTGTTTTGGCTATTGCTTTGGTGTTTTTTTTTTATTGTTGAGTGTTTTGTTAATCTTTTCTGGAATTGCACGTTGTTCCAGCTTTTGTCTTTGTGTTTTATGAAATTGTAAAGTGTTTTGTTAATGTGTTTTCTGGAATTGTAAGTTGTTTCGCCTATTGTTTGTGTTTTTTTTAAATTGTAGAGTGTTTTGTTAATTTGTTTTCTGGAGTTGTAAGTTTTTTTCGGCTATTGTTTGTTTTCTGAAATTGTAAAGTTTGTCTTTGTGTTTTATGAAATTGTAAAGTGTTTTGTTAATGTGTTTTCTGGAATTGTGAGTTGTTTTGGCTATATTTTTTTGTGTTTTTTTTTATTGTTGAGTGTTTTCTTCATTTGTTTTCTGGAATTGTGAGTTGTTTTGGCTATTGTTTTTGTGTTTTTTTAAATTGTTGAGTGTTTTGTTAATTTGTTTTCTGGAGTTGTACGATTTTTTCGTCTATTGTTTGTTTTCTGAAATTGTAAAGTTTTTTGTGTTTTGTTAAATTTTTTTTCTGAAATTGTCAATTGTTGTCGCTATTGTATTCTGATATTTTAAAGTATTTTGTTTTCTAAATTTGTTTTCTGAAACTGAATTGTTTCGGCTATTTTTTTGTGTTTTCTGAAATTGTGAAGTGTTTTGTTCATTTGTTTTCTGAAATTGTAAGTTGTTTTAGCTTGTGACTTTGTGGTTTCTGAAACTGTAAAGTGTATTGTGTTTTATTCATTTGATTTTGGAATTAGAAGTTCTTTCAGCTATTGTTTTTGAAGTCTACGTCGGAGAGTACCAAGGTTAGAACACCTCAGAAAGGTGATGCGTTTGAAGTCTACGTTGGAGAGTAGTAAGTTTGGAACATCCTAAAAAGGTTTTGAAGTCTATGTTGGAGAGTTCCAAGGTTGGAACATCTTAATAAGGTTTCAAAGTCTACACTGGAGAGTACCAAGGTTGGAACACGTTAAAAGGTTGCAGAGTCTACGTTGGAGACTACCAAGCTTGGAACACCTTAAAAAGGTTTCAAAGTCTACGTTGGAGAGTACCAAGGTTGGAACACCTTAAAAAGGTTTTGAAGTCTACGTTGGAGAGTACCAAGTTTGGAACATCTTAATAAGGTTTCAAAGTCTACACTGGAGAGTACCAAGATTGGAACACCTTAAAAAGGTTTCAGAGTCTATGTTGGAGAGTACCAAGTTTGGAACATCTTTATAAGGTTTCAAAGTCTACATTGGAGATTAACAAGGTTGGAACACCTTAAAAAGGTTTCAGAGTCTACGTTGGAGAGTACCAAGGTTGGAACACGTTAAAAGGTTGCAGAGTCTACGTTGGAGACTACCAAGCTTGGAACACCTTAAAAAGGTTTCAAAGTCTACGTTGGAGAGTACCAAGGTTGGAACACGTTAAAAAGGTTTTGAAGTCTACGTTGGAGAGTACCAAGTTTGGAACATCTTAATAAGGTTTCAAAATCTACACTGGAGAGTACCAAGATTGGAACACCTTAAAAAGGTTTCAGAGTCTATGTTGGAGAGTACCAAGTTTGGAACATCTTTATAAGGTTTCAAAGTCTACATTGGAGATTAACAAGGTTGGAACACCTTAAAAAGGTTTCAGAGTCTACGTTGGAGAGTACCAAGGTTGGAACACCTTAAAAAGGTTTCAAAGTCTATGTTGGAGAGTACCAAGGTTGGAACACCTTAAAAAGGTTTCAAAGTCTATGTTGGAGAGTACCAAGTTTGGAACATCTTTATAAGGTTTCAAAGTCTACATTGGAGATTAACAAGGTTGGAACACCTTAAAAAGGTTTCAGAGTCTATGTTGGAGAGTACCAAGGTTGAAACACCTTAAAAAGGTTTCAGAGTCTACGTTGGAGAGTACCAAGGTTGGAACACCTTAAAAAGGTTTCAGAGTCTACGTTGGAGAGTACCAAGGTTGAAACACCTTAAAAAGGTTTCAGAGTCTACGTTGGAGAGTACCAAGGTTGGAACACCTTAAAAAGGTTTCAAAGTCTATGTTGGAGAGTACCAAGGTTGGAACACCTTAAAAATGTTTTAAAGTCTACGTTGGAGATTAACAAGGTTGGAACATCTTAGAAAGGTTTCAAAGTCTATGTTGGAGAGTAGCAAGGTTGAAACATGTTAAAAAGGTTTTGAAGTCTACATTGGAGAGTCCCACAAGGCAGTGCTGCTCTGATGTCACAAGAGAAGACATCTGATGAACCAGACTAACCTCCGTTCTAATAGGAGTGCTGGGGACGGTTGGATCCAGGTGTGAGGTTGTGGGGGTGTTATCAGGTTTATGACTTGATAAGGCAGCCTAATGCTGCAGCGTGGTAGCTAGCTGCACAATAATAAAGTGCACTGCTGTTCAGGTCGAGATTTGGGATGATCAGCTGACACATTTTATTCTCTGCGGCGCTCCCTTTTATCTCCACGTCCACGCCATCTTCTGTGCTGGGGCTGTCAGAGTACATGTAGCCCAGAATCTTCATCTGCATGTCCAGGTTCTGGTACCAGAACATCTGGTTGTAGCTCGGTATGCTATGAATACATTGGATGGTGGCCGTCTCTCCCGTCTTCGTGATGATGTCACTGGGAGTCTGCTTGACCTTCTCTCCTGCTGAAAAGATGGTGGAACTATGACAAGTCCAGTTGATTGTGGACTAAGTGTTGTTACCTGAGAGCAGAGCAGTGCAGGCAGCAAAGCTGAGGAACAAGAGCACCACCATGTCTTTGGGATTATTAAGTCGCCGTCATCAGCACTGGTCTACTAAAGGGCTGCACCGCATGTGGGCGGGGTCAGTGGGAGAGGGCGCTGAGGATGAAATGACATTTCTGGCGCCACCTACTGGCAATGGACATGTGGTAGAATACATGCAACTACCTTTATTATCCAGGGGTGTCCACACACCAACACAGACAACGTGGCAAAGCCACATCCCCCTCTAGTGGCTGACGTGAGTATTACTTGTTGATTATGACGCTGGCTCTACATTTGTATACCCTGCCTTAGACATTTATGTATATCAGGGGTCTCAGACACGCGGCCCGCGAGACGTTATTTTGCATTTTGCGGCCCCCTACTAAATAGGAAACTTTAATGTTATTGCGGCCCACAAGTTTTATATGAATGGCGTTTGACATTGTTGTGTTATTGGGGTCCAAAATGGCTCTTGCAACATTCTGGGTTGCCTACCCCTGCGTTAGTGGAAAAGCGGCGAATGAGTGAAGGTGAAAGAAACGTTGCCATGGAGACCAGGGTTTTCTTACGTGCCTGGCTGCAATCACACCGCAGTTATTACCGTCAGTAATAACAGTCCCCGATAACCCGGACCGATTCAAAGTGTTATTATTTTTTTTTAAGTATTGTGTAATTTGCATTGCCTTACACGATGAACACGACATATATTTCTATATGACGCCGCATAACACTCCGGGAGCCGTCACTTTTTGCTGTCGGGAGGAAAAGCGGCGCGACACACATAGCGGAAATAACATTATTCTCCGTGCGTGGGGCTAAATACAAATATATTCCACAACCCCAAACACGTCTTTTTCAAAGCCTGCAGTAAAAGAAAGGTTAGTGATGTGCAAAGACAATTCCAGGAAAAAGCGGGAGATGCAATATGTCTTTGTTGAGCACAGGGGCACCCCGACGTGTCTTATTTGCACAGAGAATGTTGCTGTGTGACCCCGACGTGTCTTATTTGCACAGAGAATGTTGCTGTGTGACCCCGACGTGTCTTATTTGCACAGAGAATGTTGCTGTGTGACCCCGACGTGTCTTATTTGCACAGAGAAAGTTGCTGTGTGACCCCGACGTGTCTTATTTGCACAGAGAATGTTGCTGTGTGACCCCGACGTGTCTTATTTGCACAGAGAATGTTGCTGTGTGACCCCGACGTGTCTTATTTGCACAGAGAATGTTGCTGTGTGACCCCGACGTGTCTTATTTGCACAAAGAATGTTGCTGTGTGACCCCGACGTGTCTTATTTGCGCAGAAAATGTTGCTGTGTGACCCCGACGTGTCTTATTTGCACAGAGAATGTTGCTGTGTGACCCCGACGTGTCTTATTTGCACAGAGAATGTTGCTGTGTGACCCCGACGTGTCTTATTTGCACAGAGAAAGTTGCGGTGCACAAAAGATACAATTTGAAGCGTCATTATACAACTAGACATGCTGAGGAGTATGCAACATGTTTTTTAAGACATTTTTTCTTGCGGCCCAAACTCACCCAGACTCTGCATCCAGTGGCCCCCAGGTAAATTGAGTTTGAGACCCCTGATGTATATACATATATATTTTCATGTATATATGTTTATGTATACATATGTACATGTGTGTGTATATGTATACATATACATATGTATATACATACACACACATATATTATATATATATATATATATATATATATATATATATATGTATGCAGAGGTGGGTAGAGTAGCCAGAAATTGTACTCAAGTAAGAGTACTGATACTTTAGAGTTGTATTACACAAGTAAAAGTAAGGAGTAGTCACCCAAATATTTATTTGAGTAAAAGTAAAAAGTATGTTGTGAAAAAACTACTCAAGTACTGAGTAAGTGATGAGTAACCTGTTCACTCTAGCCTTTAAATAGACCTCCTTTTTAGACCAGTTGATCTGCCGCTTCTTTTCTTTTTTCTCCTATGTCCCCCCCTCCCTTGTTGAGGGGCTCCGGTCCGATGACCATGGATGAAGTACCCAGGATGGACCGCTCGCCTGTGTATGGGTTGGGGACATCTCTGCGCTGCTGATCCGCCTCCGCTTGAGATGGTTTCCTGTGGATGGGACTCTCGCTGCTGTCTTGGATCCGCTTTGAACTGAACTCTCGCGGCTGTGTTGGAGCCACTATGGATTGAACTTTCACAGTATCATGTTAGACCCGCTCCACATCCATTGCTTTCGGTCCCCTAGAGGGGGGGGGGTTGCCCACATCTGAGGTCCTCTCCAAGGTTTCTCATAGTCAGCATTGTCACTGGCGTCCCACTGGATGTGACTTCTCCCTGCCCACTGGGTGTGAGTTTTCCTTGCCCTTTTGTGGGTTCTTCCGAGGATGTTGTAGTCGTAATGATTTGTGCAGTCCTTTGAGACATTTGTGATTTGGGGCTATATAAATAAACATTGATTGATTGATTGATTTAATGATTACGGCAACAAATAATGCACAGAAACATAAAAATAGCAATGAACATATTCAGAGCCAGGAATATCTATTTAACTAAAACAAAAATGTATTAAATAATAATAAGACTTTAAAATTAAAATAAAATAAGGCAAATTGAGCCACAATAACTTCCACCCATCCATCCATTTTCTACCGCTTATTCCCTTTGGGGTCACTGGTGCCCATCTCAGCCACAATAACTTAACAGCACCATATGCTCAGTCGGCAGAGATTACAAAGGAAAAGTTAGCCTTTATGCAAACCATAAACTCTGACAGGTGTGGGCTGCACCTGGGAACACACTGGATACTTCTGATTGCTGTTTGTATGCATGCATGATATTGTGTGTGTGTGTGTGTGTGTGTGTGTGTGTGTGTGTGTGTGTGTGTGTGTGTGTAGTTTTGCATGTTCACTCGGTTAAGTGACTATTCAGTTTCAACAAGAACTGGCTGTCGAGGTTCATGATGCCCCTTGAGCCGTGAACAGGAGTCCTGCGGGACTAACAAGTGTCACAGGCTGCAGATGCTGGCAGGCCTGTGTGCATTTTCAGTGACAGGCTCTTGATTTGAGGAAAGGAATACAAGAGATCCATACCTGCAGTGGATGACGTGTACCTCTGCAGCTCTCCTGTACTCAGCCATGCACAGGAGTCATCTTCATCAGAGTGACTAAGTCCAGGTGATGGCTGACGTCGTCCAGGCCTGTGGCGAGAGAAAGTGATTTCAAAAGAATTAGGTCCGAACATATTTTTGTTTCTTTCTACTGTACAGCCTTCCAAGTTTTTGATGTGCTCCTAAATCTTGCTAGCCCAGGTCCTGGGCAATTAGTTTGACTCGGGGGGGGCCAAATTTAGAGAAAAAAAAAAGTGTCTGGGGGCTGGTATATCTGATTTTTAGAAACACTAATACAAAACCTCACATTAATGTCTAATTGAAGGCTAAAAACGTTATGAATGACCACCTTAAAATACAGAATGGAATTTTTTTTACTGATTGTACCGTATTTTCCGCACTATAAGGCGCACCTAAAAACATCAAATTTTCTCAAAAGCTGACAGTGCACCTTATAATCCGGTGTGCCTTAAATATGGACCAATAAGGGACGGCGTGGCGCAGTGGAAGAGTGGCCGTGCGCAACCGGAAGGTCCCTGGTTCAATCCCCACCTAGTACCAACCTCATCACGTCCGTTGTGTCCTGAGCAAGACACTTCACCCTTGCTCCTGATGGGTGCTGGTCAGCGCCTTGCATGGCAGCTCCCTCCATCAGTGTGTGAATGTGGAAGTAGTGTCAAAGCGCTTTGAGTACCTTGAAGGTAGAAAAGCGCTATACAAATACAACCCATTTATCATTTAATATTGAGCCACAACAGGTCTCACAACTACGGTAAGCAGCCGCCGACTTCACTTTCCCCCGTAGAAGAAGAAGTGTGCTTCTTCTTCTACGGTAAGCAGCCGTTGACTTAGTTTTCCCCCGGAGAAGAAGAAGTGCGCGGTGCATGCTGGGATATATGACTGCGGCAGGGGTGCCGTTTCTGTGTGTTTATGTAAAGAGCCCAAAATGTCTCCTATTGAGAGACACGCTTACGACGCAGAGTTTAAAGTCAAGGCCATCAGTCACACAGTAGAAGACGGGAATAGAGCAGCAGCGAGAGAATTGAACATTAACAGCAGCGACACTGACTACTTTAATGACGACTTCCACGAGACGGAGCCGGGCATGTTGGATGTCGTGTACGCCCAACTGTTTGATTCGACCTCAGATAAGCGGAAGAAGATGGATGGATGTTTGATTGGAACACTGAAGAAGAAATTGAGGGATTGGTGGATGAGGAATAACTTAATAAAATGATCTTTACATGTTTATTTTGTGTGTTGTGTGACATTATCGTTTGAGCAACGTTGAGTTATTGATATATTATTGCTTTGCACTATTTCCAGTGTTACTATATTGTGATGGCACTAACCTTTGATTTACCGTAACAGTATCAGACTGTTTTTTTTTACCTGTTTATTGAATCGGGGAAAATAATAAAACAGCTGTTTATACATTTTGGGAGTGAACGGAGTTGTCAGAACGCTGGTTTGTAATCTATTATTAAAGTTTGACTGACTGTTTTGTTGACATTACCTTTAGCGCAGCTCCATCCAAAACAGGGGTGTCAGACTCAAACAGAGTGGGCCAAAATTTAAAACTGAACAAAGCCGTGGGCCAAGGTTGAACAAATTAACCTTTTAATAGGGACCCAAACAAGTTTTGCAATGAATATTGAACAAACAAGGCTTAAATAGGGCAGCACGGTGGAACAGGGGTTAGTGCATTTTCAACACAGAGCGGTCAAGCCAACATGTTTTTCACGTACACAGCAAGTTTTTGGATGGGAAAATTGTGATATTAAGTCGGCTCTTACCGGAGACTTCAGTGGATTATGGGACTTCCTCCTGCATCTCAAAAAGGCAGCTGTGATCGTGGCTCCACCATCGGCTTCTCTCAGAGACACCGGCGTTCACCGCAGCCATCTGACTTTCAGGTATGTCTTTACAATCTCAATAACACACTATTAAAACAATAAGCAGATAAGGGATCTTCCAGAATTATCCTAGTAAATGTGTCTAATTATGTCCGTTGCTTTCTTTTTTTTCTCTGTGCTTCACTCTTAACTTTCCTTATCCACGAATCTTTCATCTTCGCTCAAATTAATGGGGAAATTGTCGCTTTCTCGTTCCGAATCGCTCTCGCTGCTGGTGGCCGTGATTGTAAACAATGTTCAGATGTGAGGAGCTCCACAACCCGTGACGTCACGCGCACATCGTCTGCTACTTCCGGTACAGGCAAGGCTTTTTTATTAGCGACCAAAAGTTGCAGACTTTATCGTTGATGTTCTCTACTAAATCCTTTCAGCAACAATATGGGGACACATAGAATGTACCTGCTATCCCCGTTTAAATAAGAACATCTCATTTCAATAGGCCTTTAATGCAGTATGAAGAAGAATGTTTGAATGTAGACACATAGAATCATCATATGGCTGTGATTATATTGTAATAATCCCAGGAATGTAGGCTCACTCCACCTCTCAACTTATGTCTTTATTGCACAAAGTACAACAGCTCTCATGTGTCTCCATCCCCTTTTCCCGGCAAAGCTCGAACTCTGACTTCCTATCGACAACGTCACTTCCCTATCTCTCCCGGAAGTCCCGCCCCCCAGCCAAAGTCATTGGCTAACAGCCGGTAGCCAGCCGCTACAATATGTATCAAGTGTTCATTCAAGGCTAAGGCTAACTATCCACATATATATGGTGTGTGGTGACATGATATTAAAATATGGATATATATATATGGTGTATGGTGACATGTTAATAAAAGCCCACACCGCCCAGCCATAACCCACATGTACATTTGACAGTGATTCATAGCAGGGAAGCTAACATCAGCTAACTTTACTTACCGCCATGTGCTTGCTCCAATTGGACGTTGCGTTGATGTAAGCTGAAATGTGTGAAGGGTGAAGATGTATTATAAGTCAGGTTAGGCGTGTTCTTCCTCTTCTGTTCGCTTCTGGTCCCCGCCATTGTGTTGTGCTGCTTTGCCGCCATTCTTCTTTGCCGCCCAAACTGCTGTTGATCATGTGACCACCTGGCTCTGTTTGATTGGTGGAATGGAGTCCAACGTCACCAGTGACTACATTTGATTGGTGGAACAGAGTGACGTCACCAGTGACCGGATTTGATTGGTGGAACGCGGGCATGCGGCAGATTCTACTTTAAAAGTCTGACACACCAAAACAAAAAGCGTGCATTGACAGATGGATACAAATCAGTAGCGAGATAAATGGAGCGCAGTCAAAGTAGCGTTTCTTCTCTATAAATACACTCAAGTAAAAGTATTTTGCATTAAAACTACTCTTTGAAGTACAATTTATCCCTCAAGTAGATGTAACAGAGTAAATGTAATGCGTTACTACCCATCTCTGTATATACGTATATATGTGTTTTTTGTGTATATATGTTTATATATATACATACAAATTTGTATACATGTATATATGTGTGTGTGTGTGTGTGTGTATAAATGTGTGTGTGTGTGTATATAAATGTGTTTATGTATACACACACGTATATGTGTATACATATGTATATGTATATATACACATGTATATATACATATACCTATATGTATGTATGTATATATGTATATATACATTTACACAGATGTGTATATATATATATGTGTAAAAATGTGTATATAAATGTGTATATGTATACACACACGTGTATATACGTGTGCCGAAGTATATATATATGTATATATACAGGTGCCTAAGTCTAATATATATATATATATATTACTTAGGCACATGTATATATACATATATATATATTACATACATATACATGTATATATACATATACCTATATGTATGTATGTATATATACATCTATATATAATATGTATATATCAATTTACAAAAATGTATATACATGTATATATATATATAGATAAGTATAAATGTGTATATGTATACGCACATGTTTATATATGTGTGTGTGTATGTATACATGTACGTGTATATATACATATACATTTATATATAAATATACATATATACACAAACACATATATACACACATATATATTCACACACATATACTTATATATATATGTCTACCTGTTTATATAATGAAAATCAAATTTTTAACTCTAATTATTGCTAATCAGCATTGAAAAAGTATGCTTATTTTCCCCCAATTGTATGTTTTGTCTTTCAAAATAAAAGTCAAACCAATCCCTTTTTAGTTTTTTTTTATTTCCCATGAGAAAGTAAGAGGTACTGGCACGCACGCACGCACGCAATCCACACGCTGCTCATTACTGCCATCTACAGGAATGCAACAAGTCATTGATTGATTGATTGATGACTGGGCCGTATATTCTGATTCTTTATTCTGCGCTCAGGTGCTCCAAACAATACACCGCCCTCACACTTCCGCAGGTACTTGTATCGTCAAGCGAGTACAAATATGTGCGGACAATAGTGCTATTTGTGCGGACAATAGTGCTATTTGTGCAGACAATAGTGCTACTTGTGCAGACAATAGTGCTATTTGTGCAGACAATAGTGCTATTTGTGCAGACAATAGTGCTATTTGTGCAGACAATAGTGCTATTTGTGCAGACAATAGTGCTATTTGTGCGGACAATAGTGCTATTTGTGCAGACAATAGTGCTATTTGTGCAGAAAATAGTGCTATTTGTGCGGACAATAGTGCTATTTGTGCAGACAATAGTGCTATTTGTGCAGACAATAGTGCTACTTGTGCAGACAATAGTGCTACTTGTGCAGACAATAGTGCTATTTGTGCAGACAATAGTGCTATTTGTGCAGACAATAGTGCTATTTGTGCAGACAATAGTGCTATTTGTGCAGACAATAGTGCTATTTGTGCAGACAATAGTGCTATTTGTGCAGACAATAGTGCTATTTGTGCAGACAATAGTGCTATTTGTGCAGACAATAGTGCTATTTGTGCAGAAAATAGTGCTCGTATCGCAGGAATGACTCCCGCTGTCCACTCGGGACAAACCTTGCCTGCCGCAGTCTGGCATGACCAACCCTGGAATTTATTGATTATGGAAAAACCTGGATCCCAAATGTGTAAAGCATGGCTTCTTCCCTCCCATCAATCAGGAGCATCTTCTTCCATCACAGCCAG
>NC_084634.1:1063617-1066117 GCF_033978795.1 Nerophis ophidion | reverse complement strand
TTCTTTGACGTCTCCAATATTAACTGAAGAAATTGCAAAAGATTCAGCAACACAGATGTCCAAAATACTGTGTAATTATGCCGTTAAAGCAGACGACTTTTAGCTGTGTGTGTGTGCAGCGCTCATATTCATAACAGCCCGTGACGTCATCATTATGCGACGTTTTCAAGAAAAAACTCCCGGAAATTTAAAATTGCAATTTAGTGAACTAAAGTGTGTTGCAATGTTAATATTTCATGATTGATATATAAACTATCAGACTGCGTGGTGGCTAGTAGTGGCTTTCAGTAGGCCTTTAAAGTACAAAATAAATGGAAAAATTCTTATGAAACATGTTAAAAAAAAATAAAAAATGTCCCCAAAATTCTGTGATACCATTTTTCAATTAAAAAACTGCTACTACCTCAAAATTTCTTGACTGATTTATTGTAGGTGAAAAATGTTAAAAAACAACAAAAAAATAAATAAATTAAGTTTTGTATGTTTAGTTGTTTTAGCTGTTTTCAAGGTTGTGGCTCAGAAACATTTTCCTAAACTAAGGAACAGGCCGAGGGTCAAAAACGTTAAAAAAACAAAAAAAATTAAGTTGCGTATGTTTTGTGCTATAAATACAAAGTTTTTGGGGTTTTTTTAACAAACCTGTGGCTTAAATTGTTTTCCCTAAACTACGGAACAGGCCGAGGGTCAAAAACAGTAAAAAAAAAGGTCAAAAAACAACAAAAAAATTTACGTTGCGTATGTTTAGTTGTGATAGCTGTTTTCAAACCTGCGGCTGAAAAACAATTTCCTAAACCACGGAACAGGCCGAGGGTCAAAAACGTTAAAAAAACAAAAAAAATTAAGTTGCGTATGTCTTGTGCTATAAATACAATTTTTTTGGTGTGTTTTTTAATGTTGAAAGTGAAGTGATGTCATGTGACTTGTGAGTGATGTCATGTGACTTGTGGGTGATGTCATGTGACTTGTGGGTGATGTCATGTGACTTGTGAATGATGTCATGTGACTTGTGGGTGATGTCATGTGACTTGTGAGTGATGTCATGTGACTTGTGAGTGATGTCATGTGACTTGTGGGTGATGTCATGTGACTTGTGAGTGATGTCATGTGACTTGTGAGTGATGTCATGTGACTTGTGAGTGATGTCATGTGACTTGTGGGTGATGTCATGTGACTTGTGAGTGATGTCATGTGACTTGTGAGTGATGTCATGTGACTTGTGGGTGATGTCATGTGACTTGTGGGTGATGTCATGTGACTTGTGAGTGATGTCATGTGACTTGTGAGTGATGTCATGTGACTTGTGAGTGATGTCATGTGACTTGTGGGTGATGTCATGTGACTTGTGGGTGATGTCATGTGACTTGTGAGTGATGTCATGTGACTTGTGAGTGATGTCATGTGACTTGTGGGTGATGTCATGTGACTTGTGAGTGATGTCATGTGACTTGTGAGTGATGTCATGTGACTTGTGAGTGATGTCATGTGACTTGTGAGTGATGTCATGTGACTTGTGGGTGATGTCATGTGACTTGTGGGTGATGTCATGTGACTTGTGAGTGATGTCATGTGACTTGTGGGTGATGTCATGTGACTTGTGAGTGATGTCATGTGACTTGTGAGTGATGTCATGTGACTTGTGAGTGATGTCATGTGACTTGTGGGTGATGTCATGTGACTTGTGAGTGATGTCATGTGACTTGTGAGTGATGTCATGTGACTTGTGAGTGATGTCATGTGACTTGTGGGTGATGTCATGTGACTTGTGAGTGATGTCATGTGACTTGTGAGTGATGTCATGTGACTTGTGAGTGATGTCATGTGACTTGTGAGTGATGTCATGTGACTTGTGAGTGATGCCATGTGACTTGTGGGTGATGTCATGTGACTTGTGGGTGATGTCATGTGACTTGTGGGTGATGTCATGTGACTTGTGGGTGATGTCATGTGACTTGTGGGTGATGTCATGTGACTTGTGGGTGATGTCATGTGACTTGTGGGTGATGTCATGTGACTTGTGAGTGATGTCATGTGACTTGTGAGTGATGTCATGTGACTTGTGAGTGATGTCATGTGACTTTTGAGTGATGTCATGTGACTTGTGGGTGATGTCATGTGACTTGTGAGTGATGTCATGTGACTTGTGGGTGATGTCATGTGACTTGTGAGTGATGTCATGTGACTTGTGAGTGATGTCATGTGACTTGTGAGTGATGTCATGTGACTTGTGGGTGATGTCATGTGACTTGTGAGTGATGTCATGTGACTTGTGAGTGATGTCATGTGACTTGTGAGTGATGTCATGTGACTTGTGGGTGATGTCATGTGACTTGTGAGTGATGTCATGTGACTTGTGAGTGATGTCATGTGACTTGTGAGTGATGCCATGTGACTTGTGGGTGATGTCATGTGACTTGTGGGTGATGTCATGTGACTTGTGGGTGATGTCATGTGACTTGTGGGTGATGTCATGTGACTTGTGGGTGATGTCATGTGACTTGTG
>NC_084634.1:1043617-1058617 GCF_033978795.1 Nerophis ophidion | reverse complement strand
TAGGCAGCATGTGTGATGGTATGGGGGTGTATTAGTGATTGTTGTAGGGTGAAAGTGTTGTAGTCAGCATGTGTGATGGTATGGGGGTGTATTAGTGATTGTTGTAGGGTGAAAGTGTTGTAGTCATCATGTGTGATGGTATGGGGGTGTATTAGTGATTGTTGTAGGGTGAAAGTGTTCTAGGCAGCATGTGTGATGGTATGGGGGTGTATTAGTGATTGTTGTAGGGTGAAAGTGTTGTAGTCAGCATGTGTGATGGTATGGGGGTGTATTAGTGATTGTTGTAGGGTGAAAGTGTGGTAGTCAGCATGTGTGATGGTATGGGGGTGTATTAGTGATTGTTGTAGGGTGAAAGTGTTGTAGTCAGCATGTGTGATGGTATGGGGGTGTATTAGTGATTGTTGTAGGGTGAAAGTGTTGTAGTCAGCATGTGTGATGGTATGGGGGTGTATTAGTGATTGTTGTAGGGTGAAAGTGTGGTAGTCAGCATGTGTGATGGTATGGGGGTGTATTAGTGGTTGTTGTAGGGTGAAAGTGTGGTAGTCAGCATGTGTGATGGTATGGGGGTGTATTAGTGATTGTTGTAGGGTGAAAGTGTTGTAGTCAGCATGTGTGATGGTATGGGGGTGTATTAGTGATTGTTGTAGGGTGAAAGTGTGGTAGTCAGTATGTGTGATGGTATGGGGGTGTATTAGTGATTGTTGTAGGGTGAAAGTGTTGTAGTCAGCATGTGTGATGGTATGGGGGTGTATTAGTGATTGTTGTAGGGTGAAAGTGTGGTAGTCAGCATGTGTGATGGTATGGGGGTGTATTAGTGATTGTTGTAGGGTGAAAGTGTTGTAGTCAGCATGTGTGATGGTATGGGGGTGTATTAGTGATTGTTGTAGGGTGAAAGTGTTGTAGTCAGCATGTGTGATGGTATGGGGGTGTATTAGTGATTGTTGTAGGGTGAAAGTGTTGTAGTCAGCATGTGTGATGGTATGGGGGTGTATTAGTGATTGTTGTAGGGTGAAAGTGTGGTAGTCAGCATGTGTGATGGTATGGGGGTGTATTAGTGGTTGTTGTAGGGTGAAAGTGTGGTAGTCAGCATGTGTGATGGTATGGGGGTGTATTAGTGATTGTTGTAGGGTGAAAGTGTTGTAGTCAGCATGTGTGATGGTATGGGGGTGTATTAGTGAACAAGACATGGGTAACTTACACATGTGTGATGGTATGGGGGTGTATTAGTGCCCAAGACATGGGTAACTTACACATGTGTGATGGTATGGGGGTGTATTAGTGAACAAGACATGACTAACTTACACATGTGTGATGGTATGGGGGTGTATTAGTGCCCAAGACATGGGTAACTTACACATGTGTGATGGTATGGGGGTGTATTAGTGCCCAAGGCATGGGTAACTTACACATGTGTGATGGTATGGGGGTGTATTAGTGCCCAAGGCATGGGTAACTTACACATGTGTGATGGTATGGGGGTGTATTAGTGAACAAGACATGGGTAACTTACACATGTGTGATGGTATGGGGGTGTATTAGTGCCCAAGACATGGGTAACTTACACATGTGTGATGGTATGGGGGTGTATTAGTGCCCAAGGCATGGGTAACTTACACATGTGTGATGGTATGGGGGTGTATTAGTGAACAAGACATGGGTAACTTACACATGTGTGATGGTATGGGGGTGTATTAGTGAACAAGACATGACTAACTTACACATGTGTGATGGTATGGGGGTGTATTAGTGAACAAGACATGGGTAACTTACACATGTGTGATGGTATGGGGGTGTATTAGTGCCCAAGGCATGGGTAACTTACACATGTGTGATGGTATGGGGGTGTATTAGTGAACAAGACATGGGTAACTTACACATGTGTGATGGTATGGGGGTGTATTAGTGCCCAAGACATGGGTAACTTACACATGTGTGATGGTATGGGGGTGTATTAGTGCCCAAGACATGGGTAACTTACACATGTGTGATGGTATGGGGGTGTATTAGTGAACAAGACATGGGTAACTTACACATGTGTGATGGTATGGGGGTGTATTAGTGCCCAAGACATGGGTAACTTACACATGTGTGATGGTATGGGGGTGTATTAGTGCCCAAGGCATGGGTAACTTACACATGTGTGATGGTATGGGGGTGTATTAGTGCCCAAGACATGGGTAACTTACACATGTGTGATGGTATGGGGGTGTATTAGTGAACAAGACATGGGTAACTTACACATGTGTGATGGTATGGGGGTGTATTAGTGCCCAAGGCATGGGTAACTTACACATGTGTGATGGTATGGGGGTGTATTAGTGCCCAAGACATGGGTAACTTACACATGTGTGATGGTATGGGGGTGTATTAGTGAACAAGACATGGGTAACTTACACATGTGTGATGGTATGGGGGTGTATTACACATGTGTGATGGTATGGGGGGTGTATTAGTGAACAAGACATGGGTAACTTACACATGTGTGATGGTATGGGGGTGTATTAGTGAACAAGACATGGGTAACTTACACATGTGTGATGGTATGGGGGTGTATTAGTGCCCAAGACATGGGTAACTTACACATGTGTGATGGTATGGGGGTGTATTAGTGAACAAGACATGGGTAACTTACACATGTGTGATGGTATGGGGGTGTATTAGTGAACAAGACATGGGTAACTTACACATGTGTGATGGTATGGGGGTGTATTAGTGCCCAAAGCATGGGTAACTTACACATGTGTGATGGTATGGGGGTGTATTAGTGAACAAGACATGGGTAACTTACACATGTGTGATGGTATGGGGGTGTATTAGTGAACAAGACATGGGTTAGTTACACATGTGTGATGGTATGGGGGTGTATTAGTGAACAAGACATGGGTAACTTACACATGTGTGATGGTATGGGGGTGCATTAGTGAACAAGACATGGGTAACTTACACATGTGTGATGGTATGGGGGTGTATTAGTGCCCAAGACATGGGTAACTTACACATGTGTGATGGTATGGGGGTGTATTAGTGCCCAAGACATGGGTAACTTACACATGTGTGATGGTATGGGGGTGTATTAGTGCCCAAGACATGGGTAACTTACACATGTGTGATGGTATGGGGGTGTATTAGTGAACAAGACATGACTAACTTACACATGTGTGATGGTATGGGGGTGTATTAGTGAACAAGACATGGGTAACTTACACATGTGTGATGGTATGGGGGTGTATTAGTGCCCAAGACATGGGTAACTTACACATGTGTGATGGTATGGGGGTGTATTAGTGAACAAGACATGGGTTAGTTACACATGTGTGATGGTATGGGGGTGTATTAGTGAACAAGACATGGGTAACTTACACATGTGTGATGGTATGGGGGTGTATTAGTGAACAAGACATGGGTAACTTACACATGTGTGATGGTATGGGGGTGTATTAGTGAACAAGACATGGGTAACTTACACATGTGTGATGGTATGGGGGTGTATTAGTGAACAAGACATGGGTAACTTACACATGTGTGATGGTATGGGGGTGTATTAGTGAACAAGACATGGGTAACTTACACATGTGTGATGGTATGGGGGTGTATTAGTGAACAAGGCATGACTAACTTACACATGTGTGATGGTATGGGGGTGTATTAGTGAACAAGGCATGGGTAACTTACACATGTGTGACGGTATGGGGGTGTATTAGTGAACAAGACATGGGTAACTTACACATGTGTGATGGTATGGGGGTGTATTAGTGAACAAGACATGGGTAACTTACACATGTGTGATGGTATGGGGGTGTATTAGTGAACAAGACATGGGTTAGTTACACATGTGTGATGGTATGGGGGTGTATTAGTGAACAAGACATGGGTAACTTACACATGTGTGATGGTATGGGGGTGTATTAGTGAACAAGACATGGGTAACTTACACATGTGTGATGGTATGGGGGTGCATTAGTGAACAAGACATGGGTAACTTACACATGTGTGATGGTATGGGGGTGTATTAGTGCCCAAGACATGGGTAACTTACACATGTGTGATGGTATGGGGGTGTATTAGTGCCCAAGACATGGGTAACTTACACATGTGTGATGGTATGGGGGTGTATTAGTGAACAAGACATGGGTAACTTACACATGTGTGATGGTATGGGGGTGTATTAGTGAACAAGGCATGGGTAACTTACACATGTGTGATGGTATGGGGGTGTATTAGTGAACAAGACATGACTAACTTACACATGTGTGATGGTATGGGGGTGTATTAGTGAACAAGACATGGGTAACTTACACATGTGTGATGGTATGGGGGTGTATTAGTGCCCAAGACATGGGTAACTTACACATGTGTGATGGTATGGGGGTGTATTAGTGAACAAGACATGGGTAACTTACACATGTGTGATGGTATGGGGGTGTATTAGTGAACAAGACATGGGTAACTTACACATGTGTGATGGTATGGGGGTGTATTAGTGAACAAGACATGGGTAACTTACACATGTGTGATGGTATGGGGGTGTATTAGTGAACAAGACATGGGTAACTTACACATGTGTGATGGTATGGGGGTGTATTAGTGAACAAGACATGGGTAACTTACACATGTGTGATGGTATGGGGGTGTATTAGTGAACAAGACATGGGTAACTTACACATGTGTGATGGTATGGGGGTGTATTAGTGCCCAAGACATGGGTAACTTACACATGTGTGATGGTATGGGGGTGTATTAGTGCCCAAAGCATGGGTAACTTACACATGTGTGATGGTATGGGGGTGTATTAGTGAACAAGACATGGGTAACTTACACATGTGTGATGGTATGGGGGTGTATTAGTGCCCAAAGCATGGGTAACTTACACATGTGTGATGGTATGGGGGTGTATTAGTGAACAAGACATGGGTAACTTACACATGTGTGATGGTATGGGGGTGTATTAGTGAACAAGACATGGGTTAGTTACACATGTGTGATGGTATGGGGGTGTATTAGTGAACAAGACATGGGTTAGTTACACATGTGTGATGGTATGGGGGTGTATTAGTGCCCAAGGCATGGGTAACTTACACATGTGTGATGGTATGGGGGTGTATTAGTGAACAAGACATGGGTAACTTACACATGTGTGATGGTATGGGGGTGTATTAGTGATTGTTGTAGGGTGAAAGTGTGGTAGTCAGCATGTGTGATGGTATGGGGGTGTATTAGTGATTGTTGTAGGGTGAAAGTGTTGTAGTCAGCATGTGTGATGGTATGGGGGTGTATTAGTGATTGTTGTAGGGTGAAAGTGTTGTAGTCAGCATGTGTGATGGTATGGGGGTGTATTAGTGATTGTTGTAGGGTGAAAGTGTTGTAGTCATCATGTGTGATGGTATGGGGGTGTATTAGTGATTGTTGTAGGGTGAAAGTGTTGTAGTCAGCATGTGTGATGGTATGGGGGTGTATTAGTGATTGTTGTAGGGTGAAAGTGTGGTAGTCAGCATGTGTGATGGTATGGGGGTGTATTAGTGATTGTTGTAGGGTGAAAGTGTGGTAGTCAGCATGTGTGATGGTATGGGGGTGTATTAGTGATTGTTGTAGGGTGAAAGTGTTGTAGTCAGCATGTGTGATGGTATGGGGGTGTATTAGTGATTGTTGTAGGGTGAAAGTGTGGTAGTCAGCATGTGTGATGGTATGGGGGTGTATTAGTGATTGTTGTAGGGTGAAAGTGTTGTAGTCAGCATGTGTGATGGTATGGGGGTGTATTAGTGATTGTTGTAGGGTGAAAGTGTTGTAGTCAGCATGTGTGATGGTATGGGGGTGTATTAGTGATTGTTGTAGGGTGAAAGTGTGGTAGTCAGCATGTGTGATGGTATGGGGGTGTATTAGTGGTTGTTGTAGGGTGAAAGTGTGGTAGTCAGCATGTGTGATGGTATGGGGGTGTATTAGTGATTGTTGTAGGGTGAAAGTGTTGTAGTCAGCATGTGTGATGGTATGGGGGTGTATTAGTGATTGTTGTAGGGGTGAAAGTGTTGTAGTCAGCATGTGTGATGGTATGGGGGTGTATTAGTGATTGTTGTAGGGTGAAAGTGTGGTAGTCAGCATGTGTGATGGTATGGGGGTGTATTAGTGGTTGTTGTAGGGTGAAAGTGTGGTAGTCAGCATGTGTGATGGTATGGGGGTGTATTAGTGATTGTTGTAGGGTGAAAGTGTTGTAGTCAGCATGTGTGATGGTATGGGGGTGTATTAGTGAACAAGACATGGGTAACTTACACATGTGTGATGGTATGGGGGTGTATTAGTGCCCAAGACATGGGTAACTTACACATGTGTGATGGTATGGGGGTGTATTAGTGAACAAGACATGACTAACTTACACATGTGTGATGGTATGGGGGTGTATTAGTGCCCAAGACATGGGTAACTTACACATGTGTGATGGTATGGGGGTGTATTAGTGCCCAAGGCATGGGTAACTTACACATGTGTGATGGTATGGGGGTGTATTAGTGCCCAAGGCATGGGTAACTTACACATGTGTGATGGTATGGGGGTGTATTAGTGAACAAGACATGGGTAACTTACACATGTGTGATGGTATGGGGGTGTATTAGTGCCCAAGACATGGGTAACTTACACATGTGTGATGGTATGGGGGTGTATTAGTGCCCAAGGCATGGGTAACTTACACATGTGTGATGGTATGGGGGTGTATTAGTGAACAAGACATGGGTAACTTACACATGTGTGATGGTATGGGGGTGTATTAGTGAACAAGACATGACTAACTTACACATGTGTGATGGTATGGGGGTGTATTAGTGAACAAGACATGGGTAACTTACACATGTGTGATGGTATGGGGGTGTATTAGTGCCCAAGGCATGGGTAACTTACACATGTGTGATGGTATGGGGGTGTATTAGTGCCCAAGGCATGGGTAACTTACACATGTGTGATGGTATGGGGGTGTATTAGTGAACAAGACATGGGTAACTTACACATGTGTGATGGTATGGGGGTGTATTAGTGCCCAAGACATGGGTAACTTACACATGTGTGATGGTATGGGGGTGTATTAGTGAACAAGACATGACTAACTTACACATGTGTGATGGTATGGGGGTGTATTAGTGAACAAGACATGGGTAACTTACACATGTGTGATGGTATGGGGGTGTATTAGTGCCCAAGGACATGGGTAACTTACACATGTGTGATGGTATGGGGGTGTATTAGTGAACAAGACATGGGTAACTTACACATGTGTGATGGTATGGGGGTGTATTAGTGAACAAGACATGGGTAACTTACACATGTGTGATGGTATGGGGGTGTATTAGTGCCCAAAGCATGGGTAACTTACACATGTGTGATGGTATGGGGGTGTATTAGTGAACAAGACATGGGTAACTTACACATGTGTGATGGTATGGGGGTGTATTAGTGAACAAGACATGGGTTAGTTACACATGTGTGATGGTATGGGGGTGTATTAGTGAACAAGACATGGGTAACTTACACATGTGTGATGGTATGGGGGTGTATTAGTGAACAAGACATGGGTAACTTACACATGTGTGATGGTATGGGGGTGCATTAGTGAACAAGACATGGGTAACTTACACATGTGTGATGGTATGGGGGTGTATTAGTGCCCAAGACATGGGTAACTTACACATGTGTGATGGTATGGGGGTGTATTAGTGCCCAAGACATGGGTAACTTACACATGTGTGATGGTATGGGGGTGTATTAGTGAACAAGACATGACTAACTTACACATGTGTGATGGTATGGGGGTGTATTAGTGAACAAGACATGGGTAACTTACACATGTGTGATGGTATGGGGGTGTATTAGTGCCCAAGACATGGGTAACTTACACATGTGTGATGGTATGGGGGTGTATTAGTGAACAAGACATGGGTAACTTACACATGTGTGATGGTATGGGGGTGTATTAGTGAACAAGACATGGGTAACTTACACATGTGTGATGGTATGGGGGTGTATTAGTGAACAAGACATGGGTAACTTACACATGTGTGATGGTATGGGGGTGTATTAGTGAACAAGACATGGGTAACTTACACATGTGTGATGGTATGGGGGTGTATTAGTGAACAAGACATGGGTAACTTACACATGTGTGATGGTATGGGGGTGTATTAGTGAACAAGACATGGGTAACTTACACATGTGTGATGGTATGGGGGTGTATTAGTGAACAAGGCATGACTAACTTACACATGTGTGATGGTATGGGGGTGTATTAGTGAACAAGGCATGGGTAACTTACACATGTGTGATGGTATGGGGGTGTATTAGTGAACAAGACATGGGTAACTTACACATGTGTGATGGTATGGGGGTGTATTAGTGAACAAGACATGGGTAACTTACACATGTGTGATGGTATGGGGGTGTATTAGTGAACAAGACATGGGTTAGTTACACATGTGTGATGGTATGGGGGTGTATTAGTGAACAAGACATGGGTAACTTACACATGTGTGATGGTATGGGGGTGTATTAGTGAACAAGACATGGGTAACTTACACATGTGTGATGGTATGGGGGTGCATTAGTGAACAAGACATGGGTAACTTACACATGTGTGATGGTATGGGGGTGTATTAGTGCCCAAGACATGGGTAACTTACACATGTGTGATGTTATGGGGGTGTATTAGTGCCCAAGACATGGGTAACTTACACATGTGTGATGGTATGGGGGTGTATTAGTGAACAAGACATGGGTAACTTACACATGTGTGATGGTATGGGGGTGTATTAGTGAACAAGGCATGGGTAACTTACACATGTGTGATGGTATGGGGGTGTATTAGTGAACAAGACATGACTAACTTACACATGTGTGATGGTATGGGGGTGTATTAGTGAACAAGACATGGGTAACTTACACATGTGTGATGGTATGGGGGTGTATTAGTGCCCAAGACATGGGTAACTTACACATGTGTGATGGTATGGGGGTGTATTAGTGAACAAGACATGGGTAACTTACACATGTGTGATGGTATGGGGGTGTATTAGTGAACAAGACATGGGTAACTTACACATGTGTGATGGTATGGGGGTGTATTAGTGAACAAGACATGGGTAACTTACACATGTGTGATGGTATGGGGGTGTATTAGTGAACAAGACATGGGTAACTTACACATGTGTGATGGTATGGGGGTGTATTAGTGAACAAGACATGGGTAACTTACACATGTGTGATGGTATGGGGGTGTATTAGTGAACAAGACATGGGTAACTTACACATGTGTGATGGTATGGGGGTGTATTAGTGCCCAAGACATGGGTAACTTACACATGTGTGATGGTATGGGGGTGTATTAGTGCCCAAAGCATGGGTAACTTACACATGTGTGATGGTATGGGGGTGTATTAGTGAACAAGACATGGGTAACTTACACATGTGTGATGGTATGGGGGTGTATTAGTGCCCAAAGCATGGGTAACTTACACATGTGTGATGGTATGGGGGTGTATTAGTGAACAAGACATGGGTAACTTACACATGTGTGATGGTATGGGGGTGTATTAGTGAACAAGACATGGGTTAGTTACACATGTGTGATGGTATGGGGGTGTATTAGTGAACAAGACATGGGTAACTTACACATGTGTGATGGTATGGGGGTGTATTAGTGAACAAGACATGGGTAACTTACACATGTGTGATGGTATGGGGGTGTATTAGTGCCCAAGACATGGGTAACTTACACATGTGTGATGGTATGGGGGTGTATTAGTGAACAAGACATGGGTAACTTACACATGTGTGATGGTATGGGGGTGTATTAGTGAACAAGACATGGGTAACTTACACATGTGTGATGGTATGGGGGTGTATTAGTGAACAAGACATGGGTAACTTACACATGTGTGATGGTATGGGGGTGTATTAGTGAACAAGACATGGGTAACTTACACATGTGTGATGGTATGGGGGTGTATTAGTGAACAAGACATGGGTAACTTACACATGTGTGATGGTATGGGGTGTATTAGTGAACAAGACATGGGTAACTTACACATGTGTGATGGTATGGGGGTGTATTAGTGAACAAGACATGGGTAACTTACACATGTGTGATGGTATGGGGGTGTATTAGTGAACAAGACATGGGTAACTTACACATGTGTGATGGTATGGGGGTGTATTAGTGCCCAAGACATGGGTAACTTACACATGTGTGATGGTATGGGGGTGTATTAGTGCCCAAAGCATGGGTAACTTACACATGTGTGATGGTATGGGGGTGTATTAGTGAACAAGACATGGGTAACTTACACATGTGTGATGGTATGGGGGTGTATTAGTGCCCAAGCATGGGTAACTTACACATGTGTGATGGTATGGGGGTGTATTAGTGAACAAGACATGGGTTAGTTACACATGTGTGATGGTATGGGGGTGTATTAGTGAACAAGACATGGGTAACTTACACATGTGTGATGGTATGGGGGTGTATTAGTGAACAAGACATGGGTAACTTACACATGTGTGATGGTATGGGGGTGTATTAGTGCCCATGGCATGGGTAACTTACACATGTGTGATGGTATGGGGGTGTATTAGTGAACAAGACATGGGTAACTTACACATGTGTGATGGTATGGGGGTGTATTAGTGAACAAGACATGACTAACTTACACATGTGTGATGGTATGGGGGTGTATTAGTGAACAAGACATGGGTAACTTACACATGTGTGATGGTATGGGGGTGCATTAGTGCCCAAGGCATGGGTAACTTACACATGTGTGATGGTATGGGGGTGTATTAGTGCCCAAGACATGGGTAACTTACACATGTGTGATGGTATGGGGGTGTATTAGTGAACAAGACATGGGTAACTTACACATGTGTGATGGTATGGGGGTGTATTAGTGAACAAGACATGGGTAACTTACACATGTGTGATGGTATGGGGGTGTATTAGTGAACAAGACATGGGTAACTTACACATGTGTGATGGTATGGGGGTGTATTAGTGCCCAAGGCATGGGTAACTTACACATGTGTGATGGTATGGGGGTGTATTAGTGAACAAGACATGGGTAACTTACACATGTGTGATGGTATGGGGGTGTATTAGTGCCCAAGACATGGGTAACTTACACATGTGTGATGGTATGGGGGTGTATTAGTGAACAAGACATGGGTAACTTACACATGTGTGATGGTATGGGGGTGTATTAGTGAACAAGACATGGGTAACTTACACATGTGTGATGGTATGGGGGTGTATTAGTGAACAAGACATGGGTAACTTACACATGTGTGATGGTATGGGGGTGTATTAGTGAACAAGACATGGGTAACTTACACATGTGTGATGGTATGGGGGTGTATTAGTGAACAAGACATGGGTAACTTACACATGTGTGATGGTATGGGGGTGTATTAGTGAACAAGACATGGGTAACTTACACATGTGTGATGGTATGGGGGTGTATTAGTGAACAAGGCATGACTAACTTACACATGTGTGATGGTATGGGGGTGTATTAGTGAACAAGGCATGGGTAACTTACACATGTGTGATGGTATGGGGGTGTATTAGTGAACAAGACATGGGTAACTTACACATGTGTGATGGTATGGGGGTGTATTAGTGAACAAGACATGGGTAACTTACACATGTGTGATGGTATGGGGGTGTATTAGTGAACAAGACATGGGTTAGTTACACATGTGTGATGGTATGGGGGTGTATTAGTGAACAAGACATGGGTAACTTACACATGTGTGATGGTATGGGGGTGTATTAGTGAACAAGACATGGGTAACTTACACATGTGTGATGGTATGGGGGTGCATTAGTGAACAAGACATGGGTAACTTACACATGTGTGATGGTATGGGGGTGTATTAGTGCCCAAGACATGGGTAACTTACACATGTGTGATGGTATGGGGGTGTATTAGTGCCCAAGACATGGGTAACTTACACATGTGTGATGGTATGGGGGTGTATTAGTGAACAAGACATGGGTAACTTACACATGTGTGATGGTATGGGGGTGTATTAGTGAACAAGGCATGGGTAACTTACACATGTGTGATGGTATGGGGGTGTATTAGTGACAAGACATGACTAACTTACACATGTGTGATGGTATGGGGGTGTATTAGTGAACAAGACATGGGTAACTTACACATGTGTGATGGTATGGGGGTGTATTAGTGCCCAAGACATGGGTAACTTACACATGTGTGATGGTATGGGGTGTATTAGTGAACAAGACATGGGTAACTTACACATGTGTGATGGTATGGGGGTGTATTAGTGAACAAGACATGGGTAACTTACACATGTGTGATGGTATGGGGGTGTATTAGTGAACAAGACATGGGTAACTTACACATGTGTGATGGTATGGGGGTGTATTAGTGAACAAGACATGGGTAACTTACACATGTGTGATGGTATGGGGGTGTATTAGTGAACAAGACATGGGTAACTTACACATGTGTGATGGTATGGGGGTGTATTAGTGAACAAGACATGGGTAACTTACACATGTGTGATGGTATGGGGGTGTATTAGTGCCCAAGACATGGGTAACTTACACATGTGTGATGGTATGGGGGTGTATTAGTGCCCAAAGCATGGGTAACTTACACATGTGTGATGGTATGGGGGTGTATTAGTGAACAAGACATGGGTAACTTACACATGTGTGATGGTATGGGGGTGTATTAGTGCCCAAAGACATGGGTAACTTACACATGTGTGATGGTATGGGGGTGTATTAGTGAACAAGACATGGGTAACTTACACATGTGTGATGGTATGGGGGTGTATTAGTGAACAAGACATGGGTTAGTTACACATGTGTGATGGTTATGGGGGTGTATTAGTGAACAAGACATGGGTAACTTACACATGTGTGATGGTATGGGGGTGTATTAGTGAACAAGACATGGGTAACTTACACATGTGTGATGGTATGGGGGTGTATTAGTGACCAAGACATGGGTACTTACACATGTGTGATGGTATGGGGGTGTATTAGTGAACAAGACATGGGTAACTTACACATGTGTGATGGTATGGGGGTGTATTAGTGAACAAGACATGGGTAACTTACACATGTGTGATGGTATGGGGGTGTATTAGTGAACAAGACATGGGTAACTTTACACATGTGTGATGGTATGGGGGTGTATTAGTGAACAAGACATGGGTAACTTACACATGTGTGATGGTATGGGGGGTGTATTAGTGAACAAGACATGGGTAACTTACACATGTGTGATGGTATGGGGGTGTATTAGTGAACAAGACATGGGTAACTTACACATGTGTGATGGTATGGGGGTGTATTAGTGAACAAGACATGGGTAACTTACACATGTGTGATGGTATGGGGGTGTATTAGTGAACAAGACATGGGTAAACTTACACATGTGTGATGGTATGGGGGTGTATTAGTGCCCAAGACATGGGTTAACTTACACATGTGTGATGGTATGGGGGTGTATTAGTGCCCAAGAGCATGGGTAACTTACACATGTGTGATGGTATGGGGGTGTATTAGTGAACAAGACATGGGTAACTTACACATGTGTGATGGTATGGGGGTGTATTAGTGACCAAGACATGGGTAACTTACACATGTGTGATGGTATGGGGGTGTATTAGTGAACAAGACATGGGTAACTTACACATGTGTGATGGTATGGGGGTGTATTAGTGAACAAGACATGGGTAACTTACACATGTGTGATGGTATGGGGGTGTATTAGTGAACAAGACATGGGTAACTTACACATGTGTGATGGTATGGGGGTGTATTAGTGAACAAGACATGGGTAACTTACACATGTGTGATGGTATGGGGGTGTATTAGTGCCCAAGGCATGGGTAACTTACACATGTGTGATGGTATGGGGTGTATTAGTGAACAAGACATGGGTAACTTACACATGTGTGATGGTATGGGGGTGTATTAGTGAACAAGACATGGGTAACTTACACATGTGTGATGGTATGGGGGTGTATTAGTGAACAAGACATGGGTAACTTACACATGTGTGATGGTATGGGGGTGTATTAGTGAACAAGACATGGGTAACTTACACATGTGTGATGGTATGGGGGTGTATTAGTGAACAAGACATGGGTAACTTACACATGTGTGATGGTATGGGGGTGTATTAGTGAACAAGACATGGGTAACTTACACATGTGTGATGGTATGGGGGTGTATTAGTGAACAAGACATGGGTAACTTACACATGTGTGATGGTATGGGGGTGTATTAGTGAACAAGACATGGGTAACTTACACATGTGTGATGGTATGGGGGTGTATTAGTGAACAAGACATGGGTAACTTACACATGTGTGATGGTATGGGGGTGTATTAGTGAACAAGACATGGGTAACTTACACATGTGTGATGGTATGGGGGTGTATTAAGTGAACAAGACATGGGTAACTTACACATGTGTGATGGTATGGGGGTGTATTAGTGAACAAGACATGGGTAACTTACACATGTGTGATGGTATGGGGGTGTATTAGTGAACAAGACATGGGTAACTTACACATGTGTGATGGTATGGGGGGTGTATTAGTGAACAAGACATGGGTAACTTACACATGTGTGATGGTATGGGGGTGTATTAGTGAACAGACATGGGTAACTTACACATGTGTGATGGTATGGGGGTGTATTAGTGAACAAGACATGGGTAACTACACATGTGTGATGGTATGGGGGTGTATTAGTGAACAAGGCATGGGTAACTTACACATGTGTGATGGTATGGGGGTGTATTAGTGAACAAGACATGGGTAACTTACACATGTGTGATGGTATGGGGGTGTATTAGTGAACAAGACATGGGTAACTTACACTGTGTGATGGTATGGGGGTGTAATTAGTGAACAAGACATGGGTAACTTACACATGTGTGACTTGGTATGGGGTGTGTATTAGTGACAAAGACATGGGTAACTT